>NC_057721.1:3872375-3927224 GCF_004010195.1 Chiloscyllium plagiosum | reverse complement strand
CAGGGAACAGGAGAATCGACGTTTCAGGCATAAGCCCTACTTCAGGAGGCATAAGCCATTCCTGAAGAAGGGCTTATGGGTGAAACGTCGATTCTCCTGTTCCCTGGATGCTGCCTGACCTGCTGCGCTTTTCCAGCAACACATTTTCAGCTCTGATCTCCAGCATCTGCAGACCTCACTTTCTCCCCAGCATTACAGATACCAGTCTTCAGCCAATTCCATTCACTCCACATGATATCACAAAATTTTGGGAGCCACTGGACACTGTAAAGCCTACAGGGCCTGACAACATTCCAGCAATAATACTGAAGACATGTGCTCCAGAACTTTCCACTCCCCTAGCCAAGCTGCTCCAGTACAGTTACAACACTGGCATCCTACCCGACAATGTGGAAAATTGCCCAGGTATTCCTGTACATATTAAGCAGGACAGATCCAACTCAGCCAATAACCCCCCTTTCAGTCTATTCTCGATCATCCAGTAAAGTGATGGAAGGTGACATCAGCCGTGCTATTGAGCAGCTTCTGCTCAGCAATAACCTGCTCAGTGATGCCCAGTTTGGGTTCCACCAGGACCACCCAGCTCCTAACCTTATTACAGCTTTGGTTCCAACATGGACAAAAGAGCTGAGTTCCAGAGGGGAGGGGAGAGTTACAGACCTTGACATGAAGGCCACATTCAACTGAGTGTGGTATCATGGAAACCTGGAAAAACTGGAATCAATAGGTATCAGGGGCCAAACTCTCCACTGGTTGGAGTCAGACTTGGCACATGGGAAGATGGTTGTGGTTGTTGGAGATCAGTCATCTCAGCTCCAGGAGATCTCTGCAGGAGTTCCTCAGGTTAGTGTCCCAGGGCCAACCACCTTCATCAATGACCTTCCTTCCATCATAAAGTCAGAAGTGGGGATGTTCACAAATTATTTCGCAATGTTCAGCACCATTCATAACTCCTCAGATGCTGAAGCAGTCCATGTTCAAATGCAACAAGATCTGGACAATGTCCAGGCTTGGGCTGACAAGTGGCAAGTAACATTCATGCCACACAATTACCTGGCAATTGTCTGTGCAATAGGAGACAATCTAACCACTAGCCATTAATATTCAATGGTGTCACCATCACTGAAACCCCTATTATCAACATCCTGGAGGTGACTATTGACCAGAATGACCACATGGATTTGCCACATAAATACAGTGGCTACAAGAGCAGGTCAGAGACTAGGAATACTGTCTCCCCAAAGCCTGTCCACCACCTACAAGGCACAAGTCAGGAGTGTGATAGAATACTCCCCACTTGCCTGGATGGGTGCAGCTCCAACAACACTCAAGAAGCTTGGCACCATCCAGGACAAAGCAGCCTGCTTGATTGGCATCACATCCACAAGCGTCCGCTCCCTCCACCACTGACACTCAATAGCAGCAGTGTGTACCACCCACAAGGTGCACTGCAGAAATTCACCGAAGCTCCTTTGGCAGCACTTTCCAAACCCAGGACCATCTAGAAGGACAAGGACAGCAGTTATATGGGAATATCACCCCCTGCAAGTTCCCCTCCAAGCCACTCACCATCCTTGGAAATATATTGGTGTACCTTTATTGTCGCTGAGTCTAAACACTGGAATTCCATCCCTAATGGCATTGTGAGTATAGCTACAGCACGTGGACTACAGCAGTTCAAGAAGGCAGCTCACCACCACCTTCTCAAGGGGCAACTAAGGATAGGCAATAAATGCTTGCCCAGCCAGCCATACCTATGCACCAAGAGTGAATAGAACAAAACAAGCAATTCCCTCCCCCTGCAGTGATCTCTGGCCTCAGGTATGTAAACAGAGCATGAGACAGCTATCGAGGGAGTGTTCACCTGAGGGGCTGAGGTAAGTCATCAATGTTTAACCAGTGACGAGATGTTGGAGACGGGATATTGGAGTTGAAGAGCCTGATGTTCCAGAGTGCATGACTAAAGTCAGCACGAAGTAATCCGATGGTGTAGCTGTGTATGAGTCAGGTGGGAGCCAGGCTTTTTCACAAGCTCTTAAGTTTTGACAGGAGAATATATCAGAGATGGCAAAGATTGCGAGTGGCAATCAATGCAATTCCATGTTGGATGAAAGAAGGAAAGTGGTGAAGGATGTTAAAAAGTCCTCCAGGTACAATAACTGTCACATAAAAATCATTTGAAAATAAGTCTACAGAATGAGTGAAGTTAAGCGATGTTAAAGCAATAATGCCACGTCATTGAGCAGGACATTCTTAACACATTAATTATTTGCTTCATTTAATTTTGTTTATTCATTCAGAGGACGTGGATGTCGCTGGCTAGGCCAGTACGTGTTGTCCATCTCTAATAGCCCCTTGAGAAGGTGGTGGTAAGCTGCTTTCTTGAACGTGCTGCAGGTAGACCCACAATGCCCTTGGGGAGGGTCTTCCAGGATCCTGACCCAGTGACACGAAAGGAATACTGTGGAGTGAGGCTTCTAGATCCGTGGGGCACTGTGATCAGTCATAGAGTCATATAGCACGGATACAGACCCTTCGGTCCAAGCCGACTAGAATCCCAAACTAAGCTAGTCCCACCTGCCTGCACTTGGCCCATATCCCTCCAAACCTTTCCTATTTGTGTAGTTATCCAAATGTCTTTTAAACATTGTAACTGTACCCACATCCACCACTTCCTCTGAAAGTTCATTCTACACATGAACCATTTCCTGTGTAACAAAATTGCCCCCATGTCTTTTTTAAACCTTTCTCCTCTCACCTTAAAAATATGTCCCCTAGTCTTGAAATTCCCTACCCCAGGGAAAAGATACCTGCTATTCACCTTATTCATAGTCCTCACGATTTTATAAACCTCTATAAGGTCATCCCTCAACCTCCGATGTTCCAGTGAAAATCCTTCCAGCACAACCAGCCTCTCCTTATAACTCAAACCGTCCATTGCTGGCAACATCCTGGTAAATCCTTTCTGAACCCTCTCCAGTTTAATAATATCCTTCCTATTGCAGGGTGACCAGAACTGGACCCAGTATTCCAGAGAGGCCTCACCAACATCCTGTACAACCTCAACATGACATCCCAACTCCTATACTCAAAAGTCTGAGCAATGAAGGCAAGTGTGCTAAAAGCCTTCTTAACCATCATGTCCACTTGTGACGCAAACCAAGGAATTATGGACCTGAACCCTTAAGTCTCTCTGTTCTTCAACACCCTATGGCGCTATTCTAAGGCCCTATTTCTAACTGTATAAGTCCTGCCCTGGTTTGTTTTACCAACATGAAATACCTCGCACTTATCCAAATTAAACTCCATCTGCCACTCCCCAGCCCTTTGGCCCATTGTTTGTCACACTCTAAATTTGGTCTCACTACCAGATTTTGAAATGTGGCGCAGTATTCTAATTCTGTGATCATGATGCACTGGAGACAGACTCGCAGCTGAATTTTCTGCCTCAGCTTAACTGTATGTTCACTAGACACAGGATTGAGGCTGTATCCATGCAAATCGAGGAGGCTTTTTGTGCTGGCTTTATGAAACCAGATCTGTCTCAGGGCTGCAGTAGTTGCCTGAGGGGAAGAGCCAAGTAAGCAAGGGTCAGTCAGTTGAACTGTTTAGCCTGACTGAACATTTTATTTACTCTACTTGACCCATTGTGAAGTGTTAACAAAGTCTCTGATTCAATCAGAACATTACAGAGCCTGGGAACCTTCACTGTGAAAATGTTTCCCCTGTGCTCTGTACTCTTGCATTTAATTTTATATAATGGTTGCCTCAGTCTGGGTCTCCTAGTCACTGCAATCTGTCCACATGTATTGTGTCGTATCTTGTTTTAGATTAGATTAGATTCCGTACATCATGGAAACAGGCTCTTTGGTCCAACAAGTCCACACCGACACTCCGAAGAGTAACCCACCCAGACTCATTTCCTGGCATTTACTTTGACTAATGCACCTAACACTATGGGCAGTTTAGCATGGCCACCTCACCTGACCTGTTTAATTGTGAACACCTCTCACAACTAATCTAAGAAATAAAGCTCCAACCTTTGAAACGTTAAGTAATGCTAAAGAAAGAGATTTAGCATTTTGTTGAAGGTTTTCACCTTGACTTGATCGAGATATTTCGCAAGAAGTACCAATGGAAAAGGCAACAACAATTTTATTGCTGTATGAAAAGAGCATACTGATTGGTTGGCAAGTGGACTCCAAGTGATGGAGGCATTGCTCTGCAGAATGCACCAGTTAGATGATGATGGCCAATTAACTGCCAAGCTTTGTTTCAACTCAGAACCAGGCAGATTAACTCTGATTGGTCAAGTGCACGAGTTCATTTATACTGTTATTCGTTCGTCAGGGCAGTGCCTGGACCAATCAGAATCAGCGGAGTCTCCGCACTCTGCAATCTCCCACCATTTGGAATCAACTTCCTGCTTTTTTTTTTCATTCTACGGGCATTTTTACGTTTTCCCACATGATGCTCCATTGGCCACATCATTTCTTTCCAATTAACTTATCAATGTCTTTTTGTGGCCTCCTTGTGTCCCCTTCACAATTTACTCTCTTACCTACCTTTCTGTCACCAGCGGAATTGGCAACCATACTTTTGTCCCTTCATCCAAGCCATTTATTTAACTTGTAAACAGCTGAAGCCTCAACACTGATCCCTGTGGCACACCACTCATTACATCTGTAAAAAGACCCATTTACGTCTACTGTCAACTTCCTTTTAACCAGCCAATCTTCTATGCATGCCAACACTAAGAGCATTTCATTTTGACAATAAACTTTAATGTGGCACTTTAGCAAATGCCTTCTTGAAATCTAAGTACAGTACATTGACTATCCAACTCCCCTCCCCACCTCCGTTTATCCACAGCATGTGTTACCTCTTGAGAGAACTTCAGCAACTAAACATAACTTTCCTTTCACAAGCTGTAGAAAGCCATAAAGTCTGAACTGAAGATGTTGGTACCAAACTCTACCAACTGAGATTGGTAGCCAGGAGCTGGCACATGTTGCAATAATGGCACATCACCTCTCCTGTCATCATTAATATGTTCTAAGGGAAAATCCTTAGTTATATTTATTTTAAACATCTTGCATTAATTTTACCACCAGCTATCTTACTAATTTGAATCTTAATCAGGGAATTCCTACAGTGAGACACCCCATTGAGTCCATACCAACCCTCTGAAGAACATTCCTCCCAGACCCATCCCCGCCTCCTCCATACCCCTGCATTTCCCATGGCTGACCTGCACACTTGAGCGCAGCCTATCCACCTGACCTGCACATCTTTGGACAGTGGGAGGAAACCGGAGCACCCGGAGAAAACCCACGCAGACACGGGGAGAATGTGTAAACTCCACACAGACAGGCGCCTGAGGACGGAATCGAACCTGGGTCCCTGGCACTGTGAGGCAACAGTGCTAGCCACCGTATGCCCCTAAGGGTAGAATAAGCCTTCATCACTTACCACATACTCACCAATCAAACAGCTTCTTCTCCAGTAGCGGAGTAAGAATTAATTCCTGGAAGATAAAAAAGTTAAGCAACCTTCCTCTGCCTAACCTCCTGCACATCATTTCTGTACAAATAAGCGTCCAGTGCTACCCTTGAATGCTACAATTAAATCAGCCCCCACCACATTTCCAGCCAGTGCTTTCCACACCCTCGCTATTCACTGTGGGCAAAAAGACCCAAAGCTGGTTGTAGATTATTATAGTTTTGGTTTCCAGATGGTCTCCTATTGTTTCCTTTGTAAGGGTTCCGTGATGAGATTACGCAATTATGTAAAAATTTGCTAATCGAGGAAATTAGACCAGTGCAATGAAAGATTTACTGCTTCATGATTGGGTGCAATTTTGCTGCAAGTGTGACTCTAATAGTGCTCACTGTAATTTGTGTAACTCAGACAGGGAACTGAAGTGCGTAAATCCGGAAGAATTGCTCTCTGTAATACTCTACTTCCTCGGAATCTGAAACAAAAACAGGAATTGCTGGAAAAAAGCTCAGCAGGCCTCGCAGCCTCTGTGGAGAGAATTCAGAGTTAATATTGAAGGTCCAGTGAACCTTCCTCAGAACTGATGGTAGCTAGGAAAAGAATAGTTTTCATATGAAAGATGGGTTGGAGGGGAGGGAAAGGAGTAAACAATACAGTAGATGGAGATGGAGATGAGGAGTTTTCTATTCACGGAGAATGTTGACTCTGAGGCAATCATTCAAAGTGATTTTATCATTGTAGCACGTGCTCAAATACAGTAACAAAGTATTGTTATGCATGACATCCAGACAAATCATACCTTACACGCAGGCAGATTATACCAAGTATAACATATCGCTGAATTGGAGACCATCAGGGCCCACTGTCCCCAACACACTATATATTGTCAGTATTGGAGACCGTCAGGACCCACTGCTCCCGGTATACTATATATTGTGTGTATTGGAGACCATCAGGGCCCACGGTCCCCAGTATACTATATATTGTCTGTATTGGAAACCATCAGGGCCTACTGTCCCCAGTATTCGATATAAAATCAGTATTGAAGACCATCAGGGCCCACTGTTACAAGTATACTATATATTGTCAGTATTGGAGACCATCAGGGCCCACTATTCTGAGTATACTATATATTGTCAGGATTGGAGACCGTCAGGGCCCACTGCTCCCAGTATACTATATATTTTCAGTACTGGAGACCATCACGTCCCACTGACCCCAGTATACTCTATATTGTCAGTATTGGAGACCATCTGGGCCTACTGCACCCAGTATACTATATATTGTCAGTATTGGAAACCATCAGGGCCCACTGTTACAAGTATACTATATATTGTCAGGATTGGAGACCGTCAGGGCCCACTGTTCCCAGTATACTATATATTTTCAGTACTGGAGACCATCAGGTCCCACTGACCCCAGTATACTATATATTGTCAGTATTGGAGACCATCTGGGCCTACTGCACCCAGTATACTATATATTGTCAGTATCGGAAACCATCAGGGCCGACTGTTCCCAGTTGTTTTAAAAAATTCTCAAGGTCAGGTTCGTAGGAGAGTAGTCTGACACAGAACAAACGACCAAGAGGCGAGTCTGCTAGAATATGCTTCAGCTTTTTATTCCCCGCAGCGTCGCCACAACCAGGTACAACGGGTCTGGTTTATACTCACTCTACATGTTACCGGAACTGGGAGCCGTCAGTTCTCGTAGAGCGGTTAGAGCGGTCCCACGCTCGGCGGTTAAACGTAACCCCGGAGCAGACTCACCGAACTGGAGACTTTTCCAGCTGATATACTCTTTTCCAGATATAAACATTCATGTGAACAGCAGAGCAAGGCTAAAAAACACATTCCATTCTGGTTACATACAGATAAGAAGATTCACACGGGACTAAGCAACACCTCCATTCCGGTTAGATTCACACATGTATTGGGACATAATTTTTAACCGTTTCACCACATTCCACTGCTTGGAATTTTACACCACATCAGTACACAATATATTGTGAGTATTGGAGACCATCAGGGCCCACTGTCCCCAGTACACTACATATTGTCAGTATTGGAGACCATCAGGGCCCATTGCACCCAGTATACTATATATTGTCAGTATTGGAGACCATAAGGACCCAATGTTCCCAGTACACTATATATCGTCAGTATTGGAGACCATCAGGACCCTCTGTTTCCATTATACTGTATATTGTCAGTATTGGAGATCATCAAGGCCCACTGTTCCCAGTATACTATATATCGTCAGTATTGGAGACCATCAGGACCCACTGTTCCCACTATACTATATATTTTCAGTATTGGAGACCATAAGGGCCCACTGTTCCCAGTATACTATATATTGTCAGTATTGGAGATCATCAAGGCCCACTGTTCCCAGTATACTATATATCGTCAGTATTGGAGACCATCAGGACCCACTGTTCCCACTATACTATATATTTTCAGTATTGGAGACCATCAGGGCCCACTGACCGCAGTATACTATATATTTTCAGTATTGGAGACCATCAGGGCCCACTGTTCCCAGTATACTATACATTGTAAGTATTGGAGACCATCAAAGGCCACTGTTCCCGGTATACTGTATATTGTCAGTGTTGAGGACAATCAGGGCTCACTGCCGCCGGTATACCATATATTGTCAGTATTGGAGTCCATGAGGGCCCACTGTTCCCGGTACACTATATATTGTCAGTATTGGAGACAATCAGGGCCCACTGCTCCCAGTATACTATATATTGTCAGTATTCGAGAACATTAGGGCCCACAGTTCCCAGTATACTATATATTGTCAGTATTGGAGATCATAAGGGCCCACTGTTTCCATTATACTATATATTGTCAGTATTGGAAACCATCAAGGCCCATTGTTCCTAATATAATATATATTGTCAGTATTGGAGACCATCAAGGCACACTGCTCCCAGTATACTATATATTGTCAGTTTTGGAGATCATCAGGTCCCACTGTTCCCAGTATACTATATATTGTCAGTGTTGGAGACCATCAAGGCACACTGCTCCCAGTATACTATATATTGTCAGTTTTGGAGATCATCAGGTCCCACTGTTCCCAGTATACTATATATTGTCAGTATTGGAAAGCATCAGGGCCCATTGTTCCCAGTACACTATATATTGTCAGTATTGGAGACCATCAGGGCCCACTGCACCCAGTATACTATATATTGTCAGTATTGGAGATCATCAGGTCCCACTGTTCCCAGTATACTATATATTGTCAGTATTGGAGATCATCAGGTCCCACTGTCCCCAGTATATTTTATATTGTCAGTATTGGAGACCATCAGGGCCCATTGTCCCCAGTATACTATATATTGTCATTATTGGAGACGATCAGGGCCCATTGTTCCCAGTATACTAGATATTGTCAGTATTGGAGACGATCAGGGCCCATTGTTCCCAGTACACTATATATTGTCAGTATTGGAGATCATCAGGTCCCACTGTTCCCAGTATACTATATATTGTCAGTATTGGAGATCATCAGGTCCCACTGTCCCCAGTATATTTTATATTGTCAGTATTGGAGACCATCAGGGCCCATTGTCCCCAGTATACTATATATTGTCAGTATTGGAGACGATCAGGGCCCATTGTTCCCAGTACACTATATATTGTCATTATTGGAGACGATCACGGCCCACTGCTCCTGGTATACTATATATTGTCAGGGTTGGAGAATATCAGGGCCCACTGCACCCAGTATACTATATATTGTCAGTGTTGGAGAATATCAGGGCCCACTGTTCCCAGTACACTATATATTGTCAGTATTGGAGACCATCAGGGCCCACTGTCCCCAGCATACTATATATTGTCAGTGTTGGAGACAATCAGGGTCCACTGTTCCCTGTAAACTATGTATTGTCAGTATTGGAGACCATCAGGGCCCACTGTTCCCAGTAAACTACATATTGTCAGTATTGGAGACCATTAGGGCCCACTGTTCCCAGTACACTATATATTGTCAGTATTGGATACGATCAGGGCCCACTGCTCCTGGTATACTATATATTGTCAGTGTTGGAGACAATCAGGGCCTACTGTTCCCAGTATACTATATATTGTCAGTGTTGGAGACCATCAGGGCCCACTGTTCCCAGTACACTATATATTGTCATTATTGGAGACCATCAGAGCCCACAGTTCCCAGTACACTATATATTGTCAGTATTGGAGAACATAAGGGCCCATTGTTCCCAGTATACTATATATTGTCAGTATTAGAGATCATCAAGGCCTACTGTTCCCAGTATACTATATATTGTCAGTATTGGAGACCATCAGGGCCACTGCACCCAGTATATTTTATATTGTCAGTATTGCAGACCATCAGGGCCCATTGTTCCCAGTATACTACATATTGTCAGTATTGGAGTCCATCAGGGCCCACTGTTCCCAGCACACTATATATTGTCAGGGTTGGAGACCATCGGGGCCCACTGTTCCCAGTAAACTATATATTGTCAGTATTGGAGACCATCAGGGCCCACTGTTCCCAGTGCACTATATATTGTCAGTGTTGGAGACCATCAGGGCCCACTGTTCCCAGTACACTATATATTGTCAGTATTGGAGACAATCAGGGCCCACTGTTCCCAGTACACTGTATATTGTCAGTATTGGAGACCATCAGGGCCCACTGTTCCCAGTACACTATATATTGTCAGGGTTGGAGACAATCAGGGCCCACTGTTCCCAGTAAACTATATATTGTCAGTATTGGAGACCATCAGGGCCCACTGTTCCCAGTACACTATATATTGTCAGTGTTGGAGACCATCAGGGCCCACTGTTCCCAGTACACTATATATTGTCAGGGTTGGAGACAATCAGGGCCCACTGTTCCCAGTAAACTATATATTGTCAGTATTGGAGACCATCAGGGCCCACTGTTCCCAGTACACTATATATTGTCAGGGTTGGAGACAATCAGGGCCCACTGTTCCCAGTAAACTATATATTGTCAGTATTGGAGACCATCAGGGCCCACTGTTCCCAGTACACTATATATTGTCAGTATTGGAGACAATCAGGGCCCACTGTTCCCAGTACACTATATATTGTCAGTATTGGAGACCATCAGGGCCCACTGTTCCCAGTAAACTATATATTGTCAGTATTGGAGACCAGCAGGGCCCACCGTTCCCAGTATACTATATATTGTAAGTATTGGAGACCATCAGGGCCCACTGTTCCCAGTATACTATATATTGTCAGTATTGGAGAACATCAGGGCCCACAATTCCCAGTATACTATATATTGTAGGTATTGGAGACCATCAGGGCCCACTGTTCCCAGTGTACTATTTCGTCAGTATTGGAGACCATCAGGGCCCACTGTTCCCAGTACACTATATATTGTCAGTATTGGATACCACCAGGGCCCAGTGTTACCTGTATACTATATATTGTCAGTATTGGAGACCATCAGAGCCCACTGTCCCCAGTACACTATATATCGTCAGTATTAGATAACATCAGGGCCCACTGTCACCAATATACTATATATTGTCAGTATTGGATACCACCAGGGCCCACTGTCCCCAGTATGCTATATATTGTCAGTATTGGAGACACCAGGGCCCATTGTTCCCAGTATACTATATATTGTCATTATTGGAGACCATCAGAGCCCACAGTTCCCAGTACACTATATATTGACTGTATTGGAGACCACCAGGGCCAATTGTTTCCAGTATACTATATATGGTCAGTATTGGAGACCATCAGGGTCCATTGTTCCCAGTATACTATATTTAGTCAGTATTGGAGACCATCAGGGCCCACTGCACCCAGTATACTATATATTGTCAGTATTGGAGACCATCAGGATGAATTGTTCCCAGTATATTATATATTGTCAGTACTGGAGACCATCAGGGCCCACTGTTCCCAGTATACTGTATATTGTCAGTATTGGATAGCACCAGGGCCCAGTGTTACCAGTATAGTATATATTGTCAGTATTGGAGACCATCAGGGCCTACTGCACCCAGTATTCTATATATTGTCAGTATTAGAGACCATCAGGGCCCACTGCTCCCATTATACTATATATTGTCAGTATTGGTGACCATCAGGGCCCACTGCTCCCATTATACTATATATTGTCAGTATTGGTGACCATCAGGGCCCACTGACCCCAGTATACTATATATTGTCAGAAGTGGTGACCATCAGGGCCCACTGCCCCCAGTATACTATATATTGTCAGTATTGGAGACCATCAGGGCCCAACTGCCCCCAGTATACTATATATTGTCAGTATTGGAGACCATCAGGGCCCACTGTTACAAGTATACTATATATTGTCAGTATTGGAGACAATCATGGCCCACTGCTCCCAGTATACTATATATTGTCAGTATTGGAGACCATCAGGGCCCACTGCTCCCAGTATACTATATATTGTCATTATTGGAGACCATCAGAGCCCACAGTTCCCAGGTCACTACATATTGACTGTATTGGAGACCACCAGGGCCAATTGTTTCCAGTATACTATATATGGTCAGTATTGGAGACCATCAGGGCCCACTGTTCCCAGTATACTGTATATTGTCAGTACTGGAGACCATCCGGGCCCACTGCACCCAGTATTCTATATATTGTCAGTATTGGAGACAATCATGGCCCACTGCACCCAGTATACTATATATTGTCAGTATTGGAGACCATCAGGGCCCACTGCCCCCAGTATACTATATATTGTCAGTATTGGAGACAATCATGGCCCACTGCCCCCAGTATACTATATATTGTCAGTATTGGAGACAATCATGGCCCACTGCACCCAGTATACTATATATTGTCAGTATTGGAGACCATCAAGGCACACTGCCCCCAGTATACTATATATTGTCAGTATTGGAGACCATCAGGGCCCACTGCCCCCAGTGTACTATATATTGTCAGTATTGGAGACAATCATGGCCCACTGCCCCCAGTATACTATATATTGTCAGTATGGGAGAACATAAGCGCCCCCAGGGTCATTCTTCGATTGGTCTTCCCGATATTGCAGAACCTCTGATTGGCTGGCAGTACTTTGCGGCGGCTTCCTTTTTGAGCCTTGAAGTATTGACCTTGAATTAATTTCAGTGCATGGGCTGGTATTGTAATTTAATGCAGACCATTCATTATCCTCTCATAAGCACAACAACATGAGGAGAGAGAGAGAGAGATAAAATCCCTGTAATGTGAACTAATGAATGCTCTGGGCGTCTTTCTAGTGAATGAGAGGGATCATTGCGTACGATAGGAAGTCTGTCATCGTTTCCAACCTGCCCAACATGTCTTGCCATTACCACAGCCATATACGTGGATGTTAGCTGCCCTCTGTAACGGCCCAACATTTGGCTGAATTCATGAATAGACAGCATACAGTGACACCTATATCCCATAAAAGTGTAAACGAGGCATCCATTTCCGTGAAATGACGTGGTAGCACTTTTTGCAATAATGCATTTGGGTAACAGTGATCACAATATCTTTAGGTTTTGAGGAATTATGACATGGAACAAATGGACATGAAAGTCTTCCAGTCCAAGCAGGTCACCTTATATGGTTTGAAGGTGAATCAAAATCAAAGATTGGGAGTTTGAACAGTAAGTGAGAATTTGGGGTGGCCTACAAAGTAGAGACTGTATGAGTTTATATTGGACACAGGGGAAAGCAAAGCCATCCAAAGTTAAAGCACTGGCAATGCTAACAGTACAGCACAGGAACAGGCCCTTTGGCCCATCATGTCGTGCTAACATGGTGCTATTCTAAAGTAATCCCCATCTGCCTGCACATGGTCTGTTTCCCTCCATTCTCTGCTTGTTCATGCACCTGTCTAAATGCCTCTTAAACATTGCTATTGTATCTGCTTCCACCATCTCCCCTCACAGCGCGTTCCAGAGCCTGCTCAGAGACACTGGCACCAGAAAGGAAATGCATCATCCTGGTGTCTTTCTCGCAGCCATTGAATTGCCTATCCATGCCCCGACTGTAGAGTCCCTATCTCTGCTGCTCACCTACACTTCCCTTCTGTTTCATAATGCAAGCTGCTCCAATCTGAGTACAAAGAACATGGGGACAAGAACCTAAAGAGCTCGTCAGAGGGATGAAAAAAACACATCCAAGTAAATTAGGGGACAACGTAAAACAGAACACCAAGACTGTACATTTTTTAACTTAAATACGAAGCGACAAATCAAAGGAAAGTTGGACTCAATGAGGGATGGTAAAGCAGGTCACTTTGCACAGGCAAATGAATCAGCTGAGGTCCTTTGTGTCTGTCTTTTTGAAAGAAGACCAGACTGTCCATATCACAATCGAGGAGGGTGCGATGGAGAGGTTGGAGAGCAGAAGCATGGGTGAATAGGGGGCACTTAATGCAGCGCAAGTCAGCTGATCCAGATGGGTGCTACCAGGGCGGACATGTGGTTGCTGGCCACAGTATCTCAGTCCTCCACAGGGTCGGGAGGGGTGAGCGAGTCAGGGGGTGCAAATATAAACGGAAGCCTGGCCAAAATGGAAGAATAAGTGTGACATCTCTCGGCTAATCAGCCTGACTGCGGCTCAGGGAGAATGTTTCAGAGACTATAATCTGGGGCTGGGTTACTCGACGCTTGGGGAAAAGTAAACTTCATAAATAAAACCCATAAAGGAGCTTTTCCAGGTAATTTGAATTGAACTGAATTTGTTGAGATGTTTGAAGGTGTTGACAGAGGTTAACATTTTGTCTGTTGTGTCAGCTGGGGCTCACTCGGGTTGAGGGTTGAGGGTTGAGGGACTAAGCATAAAAGCCGAGTTGGGCAAATTGTGCCGGGAGAGAACTGCCGGGGGCTTTTGGATGACATGGACACATTGGTTCTGTTTGATGCACGTACAATTCATGGTGAAAGTCGACAGAGAAATTACCCTCTGTGCCCTAGCCAATGTTTGTTCCTTGATTGACATTGCAAACAGTATATCGCTAGTCACCTTCACACTGCTGTTTTTGGGATCTTGCTGTGCCTGCATTCCCTCCACTGCAATATTCTCGAAAGTGAGGAAAGGTTGGTACAATTGCAACATTTAAAAGGCATCTGGATGGGTATATGAGTAGGAAAGGTTTGAACGGCTACGGGCCAAATGCGGGCGGATGGGCCTAGATTAATTTAGGATATCTGATCGGCATGGATGGGTTGGACCGAAGGAAAACAGATTGGAATTTCCCAACGTTGTGCAAGATCCCGTCAAGCCTGTGAGGTGCATAGGGATTTTCAAAAGCTGGTTGATCATGGGCTCAGCAAGGCCATACACTTCACAATGCAATGACTGGGCAGACACACACACCAACTGAGGGACAAAACAAAAGTGAGTCATGTTTAATGACTGTTTGTTTTTCAAACTGGAGAAACGTGTTCAATGGTGTCCCCCAGGGTTTAGGGTCAAAACCATTGCCCTTCCCGACACACATTCATTAGACTGCCTTCAGCATGTAGAGCATAATCTGAAAGTTCACAGTGAAATGCAGCAAAATATAGCAATGCTGGAAATATAGCAGACAGTGAGGAGATGAGGGACAGACTTGGGGAGAACAGAAAGGGGAAGACATATGGCAGATGCAATTTAATGCAGAAAAGTGTGAAATGATTCATTTCAGCTGGAAGGTTCAAGAGAGAAGCAAGAAAATCTAAATTAAAGGGCCACAGACCAGGGAGATCTCATGTATATGTGCACGAGACTTCGAAGGTTGCAGGACAATTGAGAAGGCTGTTTTTGAAATAAAGGGATCTAATTTGACACAGGCATAAAGTCGAAGGGCAAGGATGTTTTCACTAAAGCTTCTTAAAATGCTGGGTTAAGCCTCAGCTCAGTTGGGTGATATTCCCAGTTCTGGGGCCACACTTTCAGAAGCATGTTAAGGGCTGAGTGACAATGCCGGGGAGTTACAGCAACGTTACCAACGCTGGGAGAATTTAGTGATGTGGACATGCTACTCAGAGCAGGGAACGTCAAAGGGAAATGTAATACACACCTTCAGAATTATGGAGGGTGTCAGTTGGGGAAATAAGATGGAACTGCAGAACAACCAAAGGCAAGAGGAAAGACTATGAGGGCGTGGTCATAATACTTCCTCAAAGGATCAGAGAAGCCTATTCATTAGTTAATTGCAATTCGGTAATGGATAAATCTGAAGAGAATGCTGAGCTCTGAGGAAAGGGCAAGAACTTAGGAGTGTTTAGCTATTGCTTTTGTAGAACATGATGGGCCAATATTCAGAACCGAGAGTGTGTTGCTGGAAAAGCACAGCCGGTCAGGCAGCATCCGAGGAGCAGGAGAATCGACGCTTCGGGCATAAGCCCTTCATCAGGGAAAAGGGCTTCCTGATGAAGGGCTTATGCCCGAATTCCTGATGAAGGGCTTATGCCCAAAATGTCGATTCTCCTGTTCCTCACATGCTGCCTGACCCGCTGTGCTTGTCCAGCACCACACTCTCGACTCTGATCTCCAGCATCTGCAGTCCTCACTTTCTCCTGGCCCAATATTTAGGCTAAGGATGATAAGTGACAGACAGCATTCTCTCGATAGCTCAGTAAACCTTAATTTCTGACAAATAATCTCCCTCGACTTCATAGGTTAACCTTCCAAGTGTGCATTCTCATTCCTTCACAACTGAATTAGTCTTGGGGATTTTCTGAAAAATCAAAAGTTATAACTTTTTTTCACCATTTCCTTAAAATCTTTTACCTCACTCATTTGATTACAACCCTCCCCTCTCTTAATTTACACACAGACACACCCACACATATACAGAGACACGCACACATACAGAGATACACATACGCACACATGCATAGAGACACACATCCACACAGTCACTCACAGACACACACATAAACATAGACATATAATCACAGCCACTCACAGCCGCACACATAAACATAGACATAAACATAGACATAAAATCACAGACACACAGTCACTCACAGACACACACATAAACATAGATATATAATCACAGACACACACACAAACACAGCCGCACACATAAGCACAGACACACACACCTGTGTTGAAAAGGGTCTCCAAACACCAGACATTGTCAGAGAGTGATACACCACGGAAGCAGACCCGTCAGTCCCATTCGTCCATGCCAACGAGGTCTCCTACACTGAACCAGTCCCATTTGCCTGCATTTGGCCCATGCGCCTCTCGGCCTTTCCTATCCATGTACCTGCCCAAATGCCTTTAAAATGTTTTAATTGCTCCCACCTCTACCACTTCCTTTGGCAGTTCCTTTCATACACACACCACCCTCTGCGTGAAAAAGCTGCCCCTCGGGTGAAAACACTTGATTAAAAAGTTGCCAAGTCAATGGCCTGACACGTCTCAATTACTGCCAAACAATCTCTCGAAGCTTATTTCGCAAGTGTGCGGTCTCATTCCTTCATTGTGCACACTGAGCAGTAGGGACTCCTGACTCCTTCTCAGAATCTGGGCCATGTGGTGTACTTTTCAGGGGGCTAGTGTCTCTCTCTCTCTCTCTGTTTCCTTCCCCTATCAGACATTGGAAACTGTACTCCACGTGAAAGGACAATGTCCATACCCAGTGTCTGTGCTCCTTCCAGGTGAGGGTACAGAGGAAAGTCTGTCCAAGGGGCACCTTCTGGCTCTTTAGAACCAGGGTCAGTCAGCACCTGGGAGAATGCAGAGGGGCGCTGACTCTGAAACACATAAGAGTAAAGCAGCGTGTGTGTGTATATACCTTTAAATGTTGCAATCACAGATGCTGCTGGGTACAAAAGGCTGCGTGTGCTGTTCCAGCACAGATAAGACACAGGGTCCCCAAGGTAAACTAGCATACGGCTACTTAAATGGCATCCGTCTTTCTGAGTTGGAGAAGGTTAAAGACGCTGTAAGCCCAGTTGTTGAAGCGTTGAACACACAGAGAGAGAGAGAGGAGAACAAACAGAAGCAACTCACCTCCCTTGGGACTCTGCCCCCGTGAAACGGGATTCTGATTTATTTCCCTGCCTGGAAACTGTTGTCTTGCGGGGCTGGTGGGGCTTGTTTCTCTCTCTCTCTATCTCTCTCTCTCTCGCCTGTTTACGAGCGTGTAGGAAGTTATCTGAGCACATTGGTGATGGTTGTACTGACTGCAAGCAAAAGGATTGCTACTGCCAGCGGTAACAGCAGATGCTCGACAAGCTTTTGTCCCTCTCTCTCTCTCTCCCTATCTGTGTGTCTACCCTCAGCTTTTAACCAGGTGTTGCTCGCTGCTGTCAATCGCTGTTGAACCTCTGAGCGTTCGCCTCTCTAGCCCCGAGGGTGGAAGAAGAAGTGATTGAAAGATCTGATGAGAGGGACACCCAGCATTTCGACGGGACCAGAGAGCATTCTGCCATGGCAGCAGGTAAGGAAAAATCTTATCTTGCATCTGCATGCCTTTCTTGACAATGGGATGTGTTGGACTATTCTCTTCACTCAGACGCAAGATCTCTCTCTTTTTTTTTGTTGTTTGCTTGTTTCTTATTCCACCCCCCTCACCCCCCCACAACCCCCCAACGAGGCAGCACATTCCCAGAGATTCAGTCCCTATGATGGTCACTTTCTGTTGCTGGATACCAGCTTCCTTTCAAAAGGAAAATGGCCCCTTCGGTTAAAAAAAAAAGCAATGTTTTTAAAAAGTGCAGCAGTACAGCAAACAATGGGAAGGCATTTTTCCTGCCCCCTGTAATGTGATGAAATGCATATGCTTGTAGATATTTCTTTCGATAGCTAATGCGTTGCAAGCGTGTGGAGCTGTTGCAGTTTCTGTCTAATTAGATATAGACAGAGTTGTGTGTGTGTGTTTGTGTGTCAGGGTTTAGCAGCATGCAATGCTGCCATCTAGTGCTAAATGGTCATGTATCTGTGCCGCACGTGGGGGGGCAAATGAGCTGTGCTGTTCACTTTCCCCCTGTTGCTCACTCTACCTACTCGGGGCTAAAGGGATGTCAGCCTGGAGTTTGCAGCCAGCTACAGTCTGCTGCGGCTGCACTGGAGCTGCCTTACCAGCCCCAGCTCACTACCATCCACCTCCAAGGGGCGAGTGGGCGCACGGGTACTCTCGTGCCACTCACCGCTTCCCTGGCTTGGGAATCTGTCACGGTTCCCACAGTGCCACTGGAACGCCCCCCCCCCCACCTTTCAAGGCTGAGGCAGGTTCAAGAAAGTGGGCCACTGCTGCCTCCTCCTGGTCAGTTAGGGACAGGCAACGAATGCGGGGGTAAGAAAGGGAACCTGGCGCAGGATGCCAGTGGTATTGTCCAGGTGATCAGGAGTGAGCGGTGATATTGACAGAGTTATCAGTAGCGATGGGTGAGATGGGCAGGGTTATCAGCAGTACTCGATGATTTTGGCGGGGCTATCTGCAGTGATCGGTGATATTGATACAGCTTTCAACAGTGGTTGGTAAAATGGGCAGCATTATCAATGGCACTGACTGGTATTAACAGGGCCATCAGGAATGGTCAGTGAGATGGGCAGGGTTATCAGCAATAATCTGTGATATTGACAGGGTTATCAGTCATGGTGATATTGACAGAGTTATCAGTATTGGTTGGTGATATTGGCAGGGTTATCAGTAACGGTTGGTGATATTGACAGGGTTATCAGTAATGGTGATGTATAGTGACAGGGTTATCAGCAGTGGTTGGTGATATTGACAGGGTTATCAGTATTGGTTGGTGATATTGACAGGGTTATCATTCATGGTGATATTGACAGGGTTATTAGCAATAATCTGTGATATTGACAGGGTTATCAGTCATGGTGATATTGACAGGGTTATCAGTAATGGTTGGTGATATTGACAGGGTTATCAGTCATGGTGATATTGACAGGGTTATCAGTAATGGTTGGTGATATTGATTGGGTTATCAGCAATAATCGGTGATACTGGCAGGGTTATCAGCAATGTTGATATTGACAGGGATTTCAGTAATGGTTGGTGATAGTGACAGGGTTATCAATTTTGGTTGGTGATATTGACAGAGTTATCAGTAATGGTGATATATATTGACAGGGTTATCAGTCATGGTGATATTGACAGGGTTATCAGTAATGGTTGGTGATATTGACAGGGTTATCAGTAATGATTGGTCATGTTCCCAGAGGAGTGGGATCACATGATCAGCTGCCTCCACCAATCCCAAGCCCCACACTGTATTTCATGACTCATCCTGGCGAAGCCTGGACAATAAGCAAGACAATGAACTATTCACAGGATTCTGAGGGAACTTGACAGGCTCGATGGGGAGAGGTTGTTTCCCCTTGTGGGGCAGTCTAGGATCAGAGGGCATCAACTCAGAATAAGGACTCACCCATTTAGAATTGAGATGAGGAGGAATATCTTCTCTGAGAGGGTAGTGTACCTGTGGTATTCTTTACTGCAGAGGGCTCTAGAGGTTGCCTCACGAAATATGTTCAGGGATGAGATAGACAGATTTTTAATCAGCAAGGGAATCGAGAGTTATAAGAAAAGGCAGGAAAGTGGAGATGCGGATTATCAGACCGGGCATGATCTCATTGGGATAGATGCAATAGGCTGACTGGCCTTTATCTGCTCCTATGTCTTTCCAGCAGTGCAGCAGCCCTTTAATCAATGTCAGGGACTTTGAAATAAATAGATACAAGGGTGACAAGAAAAGAGGGTGTGTGTTTTTACAATACGTCGAGCATATCCTCATAATGAAATGTTGGGAGTATCGCTTCAGCCACTATCTCAGGGAAATACAACAGCAGATTTGTAGGTAGCATAATCTCCTAGACAGCAACCTACTGAACTGTGGTATAGGTTGAGGGACAAATATTGTTGGGGAGCCTTGCTCCTTTCTAAGTAATGGCGTGTGGTTAAACATTGATCTGAGCAGGTTAGACTGAACCTTTCTTTTAACATTTGATCCAACAAACAAAGGCATTTCCTCAGCTCGGCACTTGTTCCAATCGCTGATGAGGTCTCGAGGTGTGGCACGGTGGCTCAGTGGTTAGCACTGCTGCCTCACAGCGCCAGGCACACAGCTCTGACTCCCCTCCTTGGGTAACTGTCTGCGTAGAGTTTGCATATTCCCCGTGCGCCTGCGTGGGATTTCTCCCACAGTCCAAAGGTTAGGTAGATTGGCCATGCCAAATTGCCCATGGTGTGCAGGGTGTGGGGAGATGCTCTTTGGAGGGGTGGACTCGATGGGCTGAATAGCCTGCTTCCACACTGTCGGGGTTCTGTGATCCTTTTGCTTTGTGGTGTCCCGGCTTTCAGATGTAAACCACGTTACCGTCACAGGCATGGGACTGTGCACAGCCAAGAGAGCTAAGGCTTCTCTAGACAGGACCCACCATCTGGGTTTTGAAAATGGATCTGAGGGTCTTGTAGTCATTGCAAGTAGGAAGGGGGTTCTCTACCCTTACTGTGACAAAAGTTTGCTTCCACCTCCTTTAAAGGAAGATTTCAATCAAAGAAAGAGCCTGATCCCCTGAACTGACAGCCCTTCAGTGACCCCACCCAATGTAGGAGAAGACTGTATTTCATGACTCATCCTGGCGAAGCCTGGACAATAAGCAAGACAATGAACTACAGGATTCTGAGGGAACTTGACAGGCTCAATGGGGAGAGGTTGTTTCCCCTTGTGGGGCAGTCTAGGATCAGAGGGCATCAACTCAGAATAAGGACTCACCCATTTAGAATTGAGATGAGGAGGGTACCTTCTCTGAGAGGGTAGTGTACCTGTGGTATTCTTTACTGCAGAGGGCTCTAGAGGTTGCCTCACGAAATATGTTCAGGGATGAGATAGACAGATTTTTAATCAGCAAGGGAATCGAGAGTTATAAGAAAAGGCAGGAAAGTGGAGATGCGGATTATCAGACCGGGCATGATCTCATTGGGATAGATGCAATAGGATGCCTGGCCTTTATCTGCTCCTATGTCTTTCCATTAGAGCACCCGTGCTCTAATGTATTTTGCCCCTGATAAATGGGCAGGTCAGTTAGCTCAGTTGGCCCAAGAACGTGGTGTCAATTCCTGTGGCAGCTGAGGTTACCATGAATGTGCCACCTTCTCGACCTCTTTCCCCCCCCCTTGCCAGAGGCATGGTGACCCTCACGTTAAACCAGCTCCCCCGTTGTCTCTCTCTCTAATGAGAGAGCTGCCTTGTGCTCTGGTAGGTCTATAGCCACCTTACCTTTAATGGTAAATGAACATACTGTACTTCCATTTGGATGTATCAAAGACAAGTCCATTTTTTAACTGTTTATTCCGTCATCCAAGGTGGCACCAGAGCATGGCGTCATTATGCATTTTACACTGTACCATGGTACAAGTGACAATATTAAATGTACCTACTTTGAACCTGTATATCCCATTTACCAGTTTTACTGTGTTTTTTTTCTAATTGGGTGGCTGATCGATAGGGGAGAGGATGCCTTCGGAAAGAAATTGTGCTGGCCATTCACCTGCAAGTCATCCTTTTAACTACAGCTGGCATCTATCATTATTGTTGTTGTGCTCAGGGGCACAAACCATGGGGTTTGGTTCTACCTCCCCATCCTTCCCTCCCCACCTCCCACGCACCCCCCCAATCCAAGCACGGCATGCCCGCTCTCCTTCCCCCCCAGTATCTGAGCCCCTGACTTTCGGTTAAAATAGAGCATTGGCTGGAATGTGGCGTTCTGAAGTGTTAGCGCCTGCGTCAAGTGAAGGCCACGCCCTGGTTAACACCATTACCTCTGTGGGTGCGATATGCCCATATACAATGCCCTTTAGCCAGGAACTCATGCATTGGAAGCACACCTACAAAACCTCAACCCCATTATAAGTGGCACCTAGACCAGGGTAGCCCATCACCCGACTTAACCTGCAAATTCCTCAAGGTAACAACTTCCCGATTCTCCCCATCTTTTTGCTTGAAGTGGTCATAGAGTCATGGAGATGTACAGCACGGAAACAGACCCTTCGATCCAACTCGTCCATGCCACCCAGATATCCTAACCTAATCTAGTCCCATTTGCCAGCACTTGGCCCGTATCCCTCTAAACCCTTCCTATTCATGTACCCATCCAGATGCCTTTTAAATGCTGTAATTGCACCAGCCTCCTCTGGCTGCTCATTCCATACACACACCACCGTCTGTGTGGAAAAGCTCCTTAGATCCTTTTTAAAACTCTCCCCTCTAACCTTAAACCTATGCCCTCTAGTTTTGGACTCCCCTACCCAGGGGAAAAGACCTTGGCTATTTACCCTATCAATGCCCCTCATGATTTTATAAGCCTCTATAAGGTCACCCCTTAGCCTCCGATGCTCCAGGGAAAACATCCCCAGCTTATTCAACCTCTCCCTGGAGCTCAAACCCTCCAACCCTGGCAACATCCTTGTAAATCTTTTCTGAACCCTTTCAAGTTTCACATCATCCTTCCAATAGGAGGGAGACGAGAATTGAATGCAGTATTCCAAAAGTTTTGCAGGGTTTGTTTCTAGATATTTTCCAGTTCACATTGTCAAGGGAAGCAGTAGCAGTTCAGCATTGAGGTTAACAATATAGCCCAGCAGTTTCGGCTGGTGCAATGCGAATGACTGTGAAGCCTCCGGCAGTGGATCTAGCACAGCACCAGCTCGGTCCGTGGGTAATGGTCCGACTCGGACCGGGGGAATCACAACCTGAGCTCGTGTTCCACCGTTGAGCAAGTATCCTCATCCTCGCCGACCCACTCCGGCTTCTGAGGATCATTCGGATTCTCCGCAGAATGTCTTAACCTGGTAGTCCATCGTCCACGTTAGTTACCGAGTTATGACTGGTGATGGTTTACTGATGTCTAACATTCCTGCTGGACATCAGACTCTTTGTGAATTGTGAAAGGTTTCTTTGTGGTGTCAATTGATTTATTATTGTCATATGTACTTAGGTACAGTGAAAAGATTTGTTTTGTGTGCAGTACAGGCAGATCAAAGCGCATTAGGGTGTTAGGACTCCCTCAAAATTTCTCAAGAAAGTAGCCCAGACCCTAACTTTGCCAGTTGTATAATGCAGGTGTAACGCGGATATTCCAGGAGGGAGGCAGATGGTCAAACCACTTAGTTTTAAACAAAACAGAATTTATTTACAAGATTACTGAATGAAACACAAGCGAAAGAGAACAGAGTACAGAATAATTTAACCTATCTGAAAACCCAAAAGACTATCCCAACTTAATGATGCTGTTCCAAATTCCTGCAACAATCCCCTCAAACAACCCTCGGCAAAAAAAATGAAAAAAAAATCAATGTCTTCCAGGAGAGATGTCAGAGAGAGAGGAGAGGAGGATCAGCACGGACCTGCTCCTTTGCGTCCAGCAGCTTGAAACCTTCCTGACTGCTTTCAGTGAACAGCCAGGCTGCCAGAAACCCAAACCAAACCAGAGGGAAGCTGAGCTGGGAGAACTGGCCACTCCCCCTTCATTGTGCATGTGTTTCTTTTTAACTTGAAAGCCTTTTTGTCTGAGGCAGTATCTGTTAGCTATAATTAAACTGGCCCTAAAGCCCAGCCAAGCCCAGATTTTTCGGGACCTGTGTCTTCAGAACCTCCTGAAAAAAAAAACAAAGACAACATAACCTTGTGAAAGGAAAGGCATCATCACAAGTGTCGTAGGACAGAGCGAGGAATACAATGTTACAGCTGCAGAGAAGGTGCGCAGAGAGTGAGATCAGCATTTAAATTTGAGAGGTCCATTCTGGTTGAGAAGAGAAGGAAATGCAGACTCCATTGGCCCTCTCTCATGTGGCAGGTTAAGGGGGGTTGACAGACAGAGGTGTAACCGAGGAAGGATTTACAACTACAAGGTGGGGCTTTTCCATTTCAGACAAAGAGGGAGCCTGTGCAGTTTGGCAAGATTTACAACAAACAGAGTCCTTTACGAGATATAGCCAATAGGAAGTTAATCAGCAAATGAGCTGTAAAAGAAGACAAATTATTGGTTCCAATAAATAAAAAATAAGGAACAGCGAGTAGTTATCATGCTTAAAAGTGTAGAAAAAGAAATATTAAACTCAAGAAAGCAATAGTCGAAGGTTAGCACTCCTGCCTCACAGCGCCAGGGACCTGGGTTTGATTCCAGCCTCAGGCGACTGTCTGTGTGTCATTCTCCCTGTGTCTGCATGGGTTTCCTCTGGGTGCTCCAGTTTCCTCCCATAGTCCAAGGATATGCAGGTTAGGTGAATTGGCCATGCTAAATTGCCCAGAGTGTTCAGAGATGTATTGGTTTGGTGCATTAGTCAGGGGTAAATGTAGGATACTAGAGTAGGGGAATGGGTCTGGGTGGGTTCCTCTTCGGCGGGTCAATGTGGACTTGTTGGGCTGAAGGGCCTGTTTCCAGACTGTAGGGACGCTATGATTCTATGATTCATTCAGAAGTGTAATAACAGTGAGGAAGAAGCTGTTCTTGAATCTGTTTGATGAGTTTGTTGAGGCTTTTGTACCTTCTGTTAGCTGGAAGAGATTGGAAGAGATCATAACTGGGGTGGGCAGTGTCTTTGATAATGTTGGCTCCCTGAGGCAGTGAGAAATGCAGATGGAGTCAGTGGGCGGAAGGTTGGCTTGTGTGATGGACTGAGCTATGTTCACAACTCTCCGTGGTAATTGGTGCCTAAATATGGTAAATGAGTCAAAACAAAGCATGGTGATGGTCTCCAATGAGTGTCAGCTGGCAGCTCTCAATATTTGCACATTGATTTTGTCCTGCAGTGCTTTAATCCTGCAGTCACACAGGCTTACCAACCTGCGCTGGGATTTCTAATGCTAATCATGCTCAGGGCGGCATGTAGCCAGCTGTTCCTGTCATTTCCGACCACCTCTCCCTGAAATTCCCTGCCTCCCACTTTCAAAAACAGTGACAGTGTCAAAGAGGAAAAAAGCAGCATTGGCTACAGTATTCGGTATGGAATTTCGGTGTTAGGAGGGACGATCCAGCATTGAAGTGAAGCCAGCCTGACCTCTTGGGGATTTGCAGATCGCAGTGGGATTGCGTTTACTCAATGCCTGAAGTCCAGATTCAGTGAGTGGGACTACTATTGAATGCATTTCTGGCAACGCTCCATGAGCTACTGGACTGCTACGCTGTTGCTCAGCGCCCAGGCTGCAATACATGGCACTTTATTTGAGTACATTCTCCCAACAATTAGTTCCTTACAACTTGGGGAGACTGTGGTGTAATGGTCGTACCAATGGACTACTAATAGAGCCAAAGCTTTGGAGACGTGGGCTCGAATCTCATTGATGACAACCACTGAGGTTTAAGGGTTGGCATGGTGGCTGAATGGCTAGCACTGCTGCTTCACAGCACCGGGGACCCAGGTTCAATCCCAGCCTCGGGCAAATGTCTGTGTGAGTTTCCTCCTACAGTCCAAAGTTGGGCAGGATAGATGGATTGGCCATGCTAAATTGTCCACGATTTGCAGGCTAGGTGAGTTAGCCAGCGGGGGTGGATCTGGGTGAGATGCTGTTTGGAGGCTTGGTGTGGATTTGATGAGCTGAATGGCCTGCTCCCACACTGTAGGGAATGAATGGTCCTGAGGAAGGGCTTTTGCCCAAACATTGATTTTATTTTTTCCCCTGCTCTTTGGATGCTGCCTGACCTGCTGTGATTTTCCAGCACCACTCTCATCTTGACTCTCCTCCAGTGTCTGCATTACCCACTTCTGCCCACAATGTAGGGGTCATACGATATAACAAGGAAGTGGGCAGAAAGCTTTTGCCTGGAAGGTCAATGGTGTGGCTCTTGACAAGTTTGCCCGCACTTTGTTTTCCCACTGTTTCCCAACAGTTCTGAATTCGAGTTCATATTTACGATTCAACTCAACTCTGACACATTAAAAAAAACCCTTCCTGATGAAGGGAATTTGCCCGAAGCGTCGATTCTCCTGCTCCTCGGATGCTGCCTGACCTGCTGTGCTTTTCCAGCACCACACTCTCAACTCTGATCTCCAGCATCTGCAGTTCTCACTTTTGCCACATAAATTAAACGTACAAATGGTGAGCCAAGAGTTGTTCTCGTACAGATACCTGCAATCTGCTGGTTTGCATTTCTTCCCCGAATTCCACTTGATGTGAGGAAAAGCCTTGAACAAAAATTAAGCAAGAAAACGCAAAATTGTGTTTTTATGTCATGGGGATAAAAAAGCCATTATGCTGCACTCTGTGGTTTCGAGTGATAATTTTAACATAAAGGACCATTGTTCCCAGAACAAGCCTGAGAGATATAGCTGCTCTGTGGTTATATATAATGTCTTTGGTTCAAGGAATGGGTTTTATGGTTATTGTTCGTGCTGAGATGATAAATTGTTCTGAATGTGCTATGAGAAGCTTTTCTTTAATCACGAGAATAAATAGCCAAAGGTACAGTCTTAATTTTAAAAATTCTTCTGTGGAATGTGAGTATCGCTAGCTGGGCCAACATTTATTGTCCCTCCCTAACTGCCCTTTGAGAAGGTGGTGAGGAGCCATAAGACATAGGAGCGGAAGTAAGGCCATTCGGCCCATCGAGTCCACTCTGCCATTCAATCATGGCTGATGGGCATTTCAACTCCACTTACCCGCATTCTCCCCGTAGCCCTTAATTCCTTGTGACATCAAGAATTTATCAATTTCTGCCTTGAAGACATTTAGCGTCCCAGCCTCCACTGCACTCTGTGGCAATGAATTCCACAGGCCCACCACTCTCTGGCTGAAGAAATGTCTCAGTATTTCTGTTCTGAATTTACCCCCTCTAATTCTAAGGCTGTGTCCACGGGTCCTAGTCTCCTCGCCTAACGGAAACAACTTCCTAGCATCCACCCTCACCAAGCCATGTATTATCTTGTAAGTTTCTATTAGATCTCCCCTTAATCTTCTAAACTCCAATGAATATAATCCCAGGATCCTCAGCCGTTCCTCATATGTTAGAGCCACCACCTTTTCAACCACTGCAGTCCTTGAAGAATTAGAGTAAGAATTAACTTTATTGTTACATTTACTCACATGCGTGCAGTGAAAAGTTTATAGGTCACCACTTACAGCGCCATCTTGGTTACTTAGGTACCCAGATTCTTAATTTAGAAAAATTTAGAAAAATGAAGAAATAAAGAGTCCAGCGTTAGGTACAGAAATACAAAATATATAGGGATAAATTAGAAAAAATGGTTGAGAATTATAGTCCTTCCTGGCTGGCCTCGACTCCAGATGACACTCTTGGCCTCAACTCACCTCTAGGCCGTGCTGGGCCTCAACTCAAGACTGTGCCCAGCCTCAAATCTTGACCGCGCCTGGCCTTGACTCCATACCATGCCAGGCCTTGTCTCTAGACCACAGTGGGCCTTGACTCTAGACCATGCCAGGTCTTCACACCAGACCGTGCCAGGCCTTGACTCCAGATGACAATGGGCCTCAATTCCAGACCACACCAGGACATGCCTTGAGACCACGCCAGGCCCTGTTTCCAGATACAGCAGGCCCTGACTCCAGGTCATGTCAGGCCTTGACTCCAGGCCATGCCCGGCCTTGACTCCAGGTTACGCCAGGCCTTGCCTCCAGACCACAATGAACCTTGACTCCAGACCACACCAGGCCTTAACTCCAAGCCATGCCAGATCTTGACTCCAGACCATGCCAGGCCTTGCCTCCAGACCATAATGGACCTTCACTCCAGACCACACCAGACCCTGAGTCTAAACCACTCCAGGCCTTGACTCCAGACAAGAGGGCATAGGAAGCAGCACAGTGCCCTTAGAGAAGGAGTTCCAGATTTTGACCCAGCAACAGTGAAGGAACAGCCATATATTTCCCATTCAGGATGATGAGTGGCTTGGAGAGGAACTTATAGATGGTGGTGTTCCCATGTATCTGTCCGACTTGCCCTTTAAGATGTTGGAGTTGTAAGTTTGGAAAATGTTGTCAAGGAGTTTTAATGTGTTACTGCAGTGTACATCCTAGATGGTACACAATGCTGTTACTGTGTATCCGATGGTGAAAGGTGTGGATGGGACGCTGATCAAGTGGGGCTGCTATCTGGACAGTTTCAGGCTTCTGGAGCTGCACTCATCAAGGCAATTGGAGAGCATTACACTTGTGATAAAATCCATTGTTGTTTTTGCATCCATCAGTATGTGACGTTCCAGTGCTTAGAGCATTTTCTGCTGGCTAGCGACATGGGCAGGATTCTCTTAGAGAGTGTTGTGAGATCAATGCAAGTCATGTGAACAGTAGTTCAAGGGTCATCCAGTGATAGTGAGTGAGACAAAGGCAGGCTGCATCCTGCTGGTGCCACTATTAGCTCTGCGGAAGTGCAGCGAACAATTGAGTGAGTGTATGGAAGCCCACAGCCAATGTTTGCTTGGTGCCGGTGAGAATGATTGGTGCTCATTGAAATTCACCAGCAGCAACCTCGCTGTTTTGTAAAAAAGACTGGAACTGAGACTGTATGTTGACACTTATGAGCAGGAATCTCAGGAAAAGAAATTGCTTTAAGATGTTATGAGCAATCTTTGAAGTACTCCATGATAAAGATTCTTTCAAGACTATATCTTGAAAAATGAAGAACTGGAACCCTTTGTAAAGGAGAGATACCTTTAACAATACAGGTCGTTCTGTTATAACATGCATTTCTTCAACGCAATTTCACTGTAACGCGATTGATGAATTGGGCATGTTGTTTCTGAAGCACAATTTTTTTCTTATTCAGGGTTGCACAAGAGTGCAACAATCACGTTATACAGGAACTGATTGTATTTGGTGACCTACTGAGTTACTATTCTGAGGCAGAGTGACTTGACCCAAAATGTGAACTCTGATTTCTCTCCACAGATGCTGCCAGACCTGCTGAGCTTTTCTAGCAATTTTGTCTACAGTGTCACTATGTCTATTTGCGTTTCTGAGTAATCTGTAGGACTTATCCTGGCCTCATTTGCTATCTCATGGGCACTGGGGGCAACTAATGTTTGTTCACTAAGCTATATTTACCTCATGTCAATTTGGATGTTAGAGTATAAACTGTGTAGATTGTAGATTGTTTGACTTTTCTGACTTTATCTTTCAAACTTTGTTTGTTCAAAACTGTGCAATCTTATAGCTTTATTGGCTTAGTAAATATCTGGGATTTCCAACTTTGTCCACCTTAAACCAAAGAAGTCACTGGTCTCCGAACTGATTATAACACAATTGTATGGTCTCATGTGGAATCAGAACAGACTCCTGACCTCTGCCTTATAGCTGATGGATACAGTCCTTCAGCAGTCAGAAGGTTCTGGAAATTCTATACATCTTAAGTTGAAACTTGTTTCAAAGATGACTTTGCAGTAGAAATAAGTAAAAGAATGCAATAATTCAGAGCTAGGACTATTTAAATTCTCCTTTGTCTTATTATTGATATAAAGACTTAATGCATGAATTTTATTTCTTACATGTAAAAGTTATATACTCCACCCAGAAATGTTTGGCGACATGTGAAGTATTTAGATTAGAAATCTTGAATTTCTTCCGTGGCTCCCAACAGGTTTCCTTTTTAGCAATTTCTTTTAATCAGAAAGGTTCATCAAATATAAAAGCTTATTGACCTCTGTCTGTGTTTATCTTGAACTAGCTGTTACTGGACATCTAACTGATATCCTCAGAAACAGGTTTGAACTGTTTTGCACGGCAGATTGCTGAACGTATAGGTTGCTGTTGTCACAGTGAGGGGAACAGGACGTTCGAAACCTGGGTGAACAGGGCAGGCAATACTATACCATCCTAATCAATCAGACTGAAGAACTGCGAAATTCGCAGAAGGGGTGAGAGGGTAGGTGCAGCCACTTACACACCATTCATCGCATTGCAGTGGTGACTTTCAGGAGCAGGTCTTCATTTTGCAAACTGAATAGCAATGAAATAGTGTGACTCAGAGTGCACTGTTTGAATGTCCACATTTAAGCTGTGCATCCCTTCCCTGAGTGGCTCAACTGTTCTTGCAGACCAGTCCTAATGAGGGTAACACAAATTGCTTCAATTTTGTCTCTCTCTCTCTCCTTAACAAGGTTTCAGTTTGGTTAATGTTCTGTGTATGCTTAGTTATTTCACTCTGTAATGCATAGGTTTAACTATCTTACCTGCAATGTGCAGATTTAACTATTTTACCTTGTAATGTCCACTTTTAGCTATATTGCCTGCAATGTGCAGATTTAACTATTTTAAGCTGTAATTTGCAGTCTTAAACATTTTACCTGTAATGTGTAGGTTTAAGCATTCTAACCTGTAATGTGTAGACTTAAGAATCATAGATTCCCTACAATGTGGAAACAGGCCCTTTGGCCCAACAAGTCCACACAGATGCTCTGAAGAGTAACCCACCCAGAACCATTCCCCCTACCCTACCTTATATTTACCCCTGATAATGCACACATCCCTGAACATTATGAGGAATTTAGCATAGCCAATTTACCTAACCTGACCTGCACATCTTTGGACTATGGGAAGAAACCATAGCAAATTGACACAGACACGGGGAGAATGTGCAAACTCCACACAGACAGTCGCTCGAGGCTGGTATCGAACCCAGGTCTCTGACGCTGTGAGGCAGCAGTGCTAACCACTGAGCCACCCCAAGTAGTTTACCTGAAATTTGCAGGTTTAACTCTTTGAATTGTGATGTGAAGGTTCAATATTTTAACCAGTGATGGTGTTAATTAGGTGCAGAAATAAAGGAAAGCAAGTGACTTTTGTGCCTTCAGGACACCCCTAAGACCTTTTCAGGGAGTGAGGACTATTTTAAACGCGTTTGTGTTGAAATATAAGAACCGCAGAGTCGACTACCACATGGCAAGCGCCCACCCTCAGCAATGTGACAATAGTCCAATCAGCTGCCCTTTTAGGTGGGCAGGAGGCTGGAGGAACCTTTGTGCTCCTTTTAAATAGCTGTGGGAAATCTTTCAGATCCACCTGAGAGGAGAAACATGGTCTCCATTAACTTGGACCTCCATCTCTCATCACTGCGCTGGTTTGTCAGCCTAGAATCTATGCTGCCACTTAAGAGCGAGGATTGAACCCACGACCCTGCAAGATGAGACTGCCACTCGCTGCACCGTAGTCCTGATTATTGCTACCACTCCCGTATCACAGCCTGACCTCTTCCAACAAAGTGCTTTGAAGAACTTTTGCAAGACTGGAATGAATTTGAAGATGCTTTGAGATGGCAGGGATGGTTCAATGACGTGGATGCGACATGATGCAACAGGGGTTTCTCAGTGGCGATATAAGGTTTTCAGCTGATCCCACACTTGAATGTGAAAGATTCTCATTCCATTACGTGTCCTGCACATGTTTAGGAAACCTATGCAATACTTTCACTGGTGCTATGTCTCTGCCGATAACACAGAGACGGAACTTAACACCACATGCATTATTCACAGGGATCAGTGAGGAGCAATTAATGGACTCCTCCAACACTCAGTGCCACTCCCAGGGCAGGGGATATTTGGATTTGCTTCCTTACGGACTATGGTCCACTTTGAGACATTGGCCTCCCATTTCAGCAGGTTGGACCCAAATCCCAGAGAATCTGATGACTGGAGCTCTGAGGAGCCACTGAAAGCATCCCTACAGTGCAGACACGGGTCATTCAGCCCACCAGGTCCATACTGACCCTCCAAAGGGCATCCCACTTGGGGTGGCTGAGTGGTTAGCACTGCTCTGTGTGCGAACTGAGACTGCATTGGACAAACTGAAGTTGTATTTGGCTCTACAATGTCTCTGATGGTCAGTTTGCATTCGGCACCGTAAACAGGAATAACAAGCTGCCTTAGCTTCAGGGAACAACCAACAGAGCCAACCAATAAAATTAATTATTTTACAAACACATGAATCAATAGTTTTTAAACAAGTACAACCAGCTATACCTGTCCATGCACTCAAAAACTGGAGGCCCTCCAATCCATCAAGTTTATACTGGCCATGCGCAGTGTTATTAAGCTCCCCATCACTGCCCCTATCCCAGTGCATACTCACATTCAGTTGCTTTGATGACACAAATCCAAGACATATCAGTGCCTAGCATTAACCACACTTTCTGTTAGTGACTGCACGCAATCACCATTTGTCAATTCAGACTGTGTTAGTAATCCCCAATCAGTGTCACTGTCTGTTAGTAATCGCCATTCACAGAGTAACAGTCTGTTAGTAATTCCCACTCAGAATCAGTAGTATATGTTAGTAATCTCCACTCACAGAAGCACAGTCTGTTAGTAATCCCCACTCACAGAGTCAGTATCTGTTAGTAATCCCCACTCACAGAGTCTGTATCGGTTAGTAATCCCTACTCACTGAGTCAGTATCTGTTAGTAATCCCTACTCACAGAGTCACAGTCTGTTAGTAATTCCCACTCACAGAGTCAGTATCTGTTAGTAATCCCCACTCACGGTGTCACTGTCTATTAGTAATCCCTACTCACAGAGTCAATCTGTTACAATCCCCACTCAAAGAGTCCGTATCTGTTAGTAATTTCTATTTACTGAGTCACTCTGTCACTAATCCCCACTCACAGAGTCAGTGCCTGTTAGTAATCCCCACTCAGGTGTCAGTGCCTGTTAGTAATCCCCACTCAGGTGTCAGTGTCTGTTAGTAATCCCCACTCAGGGGGTCAGTGTCTGCTGGTAATCTCCATTTATCTTTATGAGTGTCTAATGGTAGACACAAGTAAATTGAGTTTTCCTGTAAACTCCACCCATTTGTCAGTGACAGCACTGAGCTACCTAAGGAGATATTTCATCCAAACAATAGACATTAAGGAGTTTGCGAGAGACCCAGACACTCCGAGGGGCAATGATAGGTAAAAATCCAGACTTGTATCCACATTGGAGTAGGAAGGCCATTCTTTCGAGGGCTGCTTGGCAATCCCATTGGGCAACTCCTCTGCAGTCTCAACATCATGAGTCACGATCGTTTGATTTAGCTGTGGAAAGTATTAAGTCCCCACTCTCTCTCAGCTATTCTACCTAGGCCCCAGGCTGTGTCCTGATCACCTTGTGCTAATCATAGAATCGCTGGACTTTAATGGTTTCATCTGTTTAATTGCTTTTCTCTGGCTGACCTTTTAAATAACCAACCCCTCCAAGGTTCTAAATTGCTACATTTCCACACTTTTCTCAACACGCTAAATCTTAAAAATAAATTATTCAAGGAGATGGAAGTCTCCAAGTTATGACCTTTTGTGGATGGAAAGTTGTCAGTGAAGCAGCTGAGGATATTTGAACCTAGAACATTACCCTGAGTAACTGAGGCCTCTTGTGTCTGGTGGTAATGACCCTACCTCTGAACCAGGATCCTTCTTCAGAAGTGGGTCACAACATACCCAGAACAGGTTGATTGGAACATATATGCCCTGAGGAACCTCTGCAATAGTCTGGAGCTGAGTTGATTGACCTCCAACAACAATAAATGTTGATTGTAAGTCATAGCTGTCATTCAGCAACCTGAGGAGATATTTGATCGAAGAAGGAGGTATTAAGGAGTTTGCGAGAGACTCACACTCTCAGATGGGCATTAATAGGTTAAAATCAAGACTTGTATCCACATTGGGTAGGAAGGCCATCCTTTGGAGAGCTGCTTGGTAATCCCTTTGGGCAACTTTTGTTTTGGCTTGGCTGCTTTTGGATTATTGCATACAATTCTGGTCTCCTTCCAACGGAAAGATGTTGTGAAACTTGAAAGGGTTCAGAAAACATTTATAAGGATGTTGCCCGGGTTGAAGGATTTGAGCTACAGGGAGGGGCTGAATAGGCTGGGGCTGTTTTCCTTGGAGCGTCGGAGGCTGAGGGGTGACCTTATAGAGGTTTGTAAAATCATGAGGGGCATGGATAGGATAAATAGGCAAGGTCTTTTCCCTGGAGCGGGGGAGTCCATAACTAGAGGGCATAGGTTTAGGGTGAGAGGGTAAAGATATCAAAGGACTGAAGGGGCAACTTTTTCATTCAGAGGGTGGTGCGTGTATGGAATGAGCTGCCAGAGGAAGTGGTGAAGGTTGGTAAAATTACAGCATTTAAAAGGCATCTGGATGGGTATATGAATAGGAAGGGTTTGGAGGGATATGGGCCAAGTGCTGACAAAGGGGTCTAGATTAGGTTCAGATATCTGGTCGGCATGGACAAGTTGGACCGAAGGGTCTGTCTCCATGCTCTATGACTCTATAACTGCCCTTCTGTCTCAACAGCACCAGATACTGCTGGGACTGCAGGCAGGAGAAGGATCCAGGCCTCAGTGGAGGAGGCAAGATGGGGCTGGCTTTGAGGCTGGCTGGGCTGCACAAGTATACCTTGTTGGGGGGATTGAAGGAGGTGCCAACCACTGCAGTGGGTGAAATGACTGTGTTTGGTGGGTTGGGGGGGGGGGGTGGGTGAGGTGAGGTATTTGGGGCATCAACTGGCCTAAGACTGGAGAAGTCTCTGGCCCTTGTCAAGAATGGAGGGTGTTCGGGATGGGTGAGTAGGCAAGGGTGCTATCTTTGATGCACCTTCCTGCCCTCAAACTGTTAGCTGGGTGTCTATAAAATCTCACCAATTGGATCAAGTGGATGCCACGCAGCCCCGTTCAAATGTCAAAAGAGATTTATGATGGAGCTACACACGTCGACCTCTGCCGCACATATCCCATAATGCCCGAGGTTAACAAAGAACAACCTCAGTTCTAAGATAAACTGTTGGCCTATCATCAGTTGCCTTTTGCAGCAGGGAATTCCTAACTATTTTGCCTGTCAGACATATATTTTCCAACTGAACTCCTGAATGTTCAGGTGATCTCTGACCTTAGTCCTGGACTCCCCATCCGGCAGAAACTGTTTCTCTATGCCCCACCACTCCCAACCTGAATATCTCGAAACTTTTAATTAATAGAATCCCTCGTGTGGAAGCAGGCCATTTGGCCCATCAGGTCCACACCGACCCTCTGAAGAGTATCCCACCCACCCCTTCCCTATAACCCTGCATTTCCCATAGCTAACCCACTTAGCCTGCACATCCCTGGACACTAAGACAATTTAGCATGGCCAATCCACCTAACCTGCATATCCTTAGATTGTGGGAGGAAACCAGAACACTTAGAAGAAACCTACTCAGACTTGGGGAGAAAATGCAAAAACCGCGCAGACAGTTGTCCAAGGTTGGAAAAGAACTCCCGTCCCTAGCGCAGTAAGGCAGCAGTGCTAACCACTGAGTTACCATGCCACCCCAAATTGCATCTGTGTCTTCTGATCTCCAAAAAATAAAGCCCTGATTCAAGTAATCCCTCCTGGCAATTTGACCTTTGTGGTCCAGGGAATGGGTTCTTGTATCTAGCTCAGGAAATGAGTCTTGGAAACCCAAGACTCCCCCTTCAGCCCTTCTCCATCGCCATCTCCAGAGGGCAGCATTGGAGGGGTTTAGGTGCCATGGTGGGGATGGTCTTGGTTTGTTGGGACAACAGTCCATGTCTTGATTGTTTTATGCCCCTTAACCCTCATCCCAACCTCATCCACTTTGGCCCCCCTCTCCTCAGTGATCTTCAGACCCCTCCCCCCAAGCACTCTCCGTGGTCTCTCATACTGTTATGGCCCCTTTATATTCCCTTTGTCTACCCTAGATCCCCATCTATGCTCCTAAATCACCATGTCTGAAAAGGATGGAAACATGAGTGTGTGGTAATACTTGGAAAGAATCAGCATATAGGATGCAACTAGTGAGATATCTCGGAGATATCCCTTCAATCATTGTTCATATTGATGATCTGTGAAGTGGCGAAAGAGATAATTGCACAAACAGAAGTAAAGTAGGAGGGACTGCCAAAGGCTGGAAAGAAGCCAGTCAAACCGAAAAGGACATGGACATTTTGGGATCAGATGATATATTTAGGGAGTGGGAAAGGATAATAACCAGTAGCAAAGTGAGATGAGTCTGATTATGCTGCAGGAAATGGCGCAGGGCTGGGACTGGGAGGCATGACAAGATAGAGTGCTGATGGCCTTAGCTCAGTGTGACTGAGGCTATGGAGAAACCTGACATGAGTTGGGGCACAATGAGAGAATCTACACATCAAAGCAACTGAGGTAATGCAGAGCATGACCTCACCTGGTGCGGTGTGTGTGTTTCTGGTCACTGTCTGGTGAAAAAGATAGCCAACATCAGAGAGGGTGGGATTATGAAATAAACTGTAATAGCCACTTGGTCATTAAAAACCATCGGAGTAACGATGAAGTCATTTTGCTTTGAACAAAAGGTCAGTGGCAAAACAAAAGTGGTCCATTATTTTGTATAATTGAGCTCATTAGCGGGAAATCTAGTGATGATTAGAGTGGTGCTGGAAAAGCACAGCAGGTCAGGCAGCATCCAAGGAGCAGGAAATTGATGTTTTGGGCAAAAGCCCTTCATCAGGAATGTGATGTTAGTCTAAGGTCTAGTGTGGTCATGGAAGACCACTTCCTGATCTAACTATAAGAGGTCTTGTGTTGAACAAGGGGCCCTTTATTATGTACAACAGTAGTAATATTACCCTTCAGACTTTTGCCTGAAACGTCGATTTTCCTGCTCCTCGGATGCTGCCTGACCTGCTGTGCTTTTCCAACACCACTCTAATCTTGACTCTGATCTCCAGCGTCTGCAGTACCCACTTTCGCCTCGGAAATCTAGTGATGTCAGTTTTAATGGTACAACCCTCCCCTTTAAATGGTGCAATACAACACACTGTGGAAGCAGACTTGAATTTCAGCTAATCATAAACAAAGTTAAAGAGTGCATGACCTGGAGACACGCAGTTAATTTTCTTAATGGAAACACTCTGTATTCGTCCACAGGATAAATGCTAAAACAGAATTAATTAATGCATTCATTGTTTCCCTCAGTGAGCTCATCAACATATTAAATAAAATCTTTTCCACCCTCAAACACAATACTTTATTTGCATATCCACATCTTCCCTTCGGGAAATCCTAAATTGATGTTCATAATAAAAAGTGCTGGTGAATGTTTCACAATGTAACTGTGCCATCCAACACTGGAGCATCTTAGCATTATACGTAGCTCTCTGCTACATTCCAAATGTCCCAGATTTCACTGCTTAACTAGAAGCATCACATAATGGGATATGGAAGAAAACTTTCTGTTTAATGTTCAGCCAGGTCAAGTCTGTAGTTTAGGTAAGGTTGCTACTACCAGTCTCTGTTAGTGTAGGGTCTGATGAGGTCGAGGAAGACCACTTCCTGGTCTAACTAGAAGAGGTCTTGTGTTGTACAAGGGGCCCTTTATTATGTACAACAGTAGTGCTTTTACCCTGATAAGGCAAGCATTGTCACAGCGACTTTAAGGGGAACCTGGATGTCTGCTCTTACTCCTAAACTGAGATCCTAAGCTCTTGTACAGACAAGTCGACATGATATTATCAAAGATAGGCGTGGCACCAGATTAACCCTTTCAGACCCTGCTGAGGTTACCATGAGGACTTTCCTTTTCAACCTCTCCCCTAGTCTGATGCATGATGACACTAAGGTTCAACCACCAGCAGTCATCTCTCTGCAATGAGACAGCAGCCCTCTGATCTGGTAACACCACGGCGCCTTTACCTTTTGCAACGTATATGATGTCAGCTTTTAAAATTGGGATAAATTATTTCCATTTATGCTGAGCATACATATCTCTGGCTCTGTGTTGTTTCCCATGGTCAATATCTCAGTTTGCCTTTAAGAAATATACTCACGATATCAGCACTGAATGATAGCATAAATATGAGGATAGAAAAGTCCCATACTCCATTGTACCTCAGATCATCTGAAGCATCACATTGTAGAAACATACTGCCCTGTTGTAGCTGAGTAGCTTCATATTAGCACAGACACTTCTGTGCCTGAGGAATGTAATGTTTGTACACAATAGCTGTGATAAATACCTTTTTCACTCATTAATGCCACAATATACACCCAATGTTACAGGAGATAACATATACATTACCACAGAAGGTAAAATACCCTGCTGAAGGTAAGTTCGTACTAAACTTACTCTGATTTACCTGAATATTACAAAAGGACTTGATTACTTTAAATCCCTGAGTGCATCCTGCAATAGATTGGCTGCTCACATTAATGAGGGAAAACCTTGTAAATATACGCCAGAAAACATTGCTTTGAGGGCTAAAACAACATTTAAAAAACAGTGCTCTATTGACTTGAGTCCGTGCAAATGTTGGTGCATGTTGGAAGCATTGCTTCAAGGTTAGATTCCAGATAATATCCTAACACTGGTCTCTGGGTGTTTGTTAGCCTGGTCACTGCATGCTATACCTTGCTATCACTGGGAGTGTGCTAAGTAAGGGTAATGTCACCATAGTCCCAGAGGAGCAGAGGACTGCTGTCTCATTAGAGAGAGACAACTGGGGTGGTTTAACCATGCCTCAGGTGAGGGGCAACGTTGCGAAGTTAGCATCACTCTGCACTGGAAACCAGCCATCTGCCCAAATGAGGTACCCCTAGATGGTTTCCAATGATCTCACTGGGAATGTTTTACTATCTGGGGAGGGTCAAATCTTCCTCTGGCTTAGGTAAATCCCAGTCTGCCAAGTGCTGTGGGTCTCAAACTGTATACATGACTCTCGCATGGCGACATCTTCTATTTTCTCTTGCCTTTTCACGCTGGAGGACAGTTTCTAATGCAGTACGAGAGCTTGCTGGAGTGTGTGATGAGTGTTGGTGAGGAAGCAAGATGGATCGTAGGCCTCTTTTAGTTCTTCAACTCAGTATCCCAACTACCGACAGTGTTTAAAGGTCTCCCTAAACCTCACTGTTCCTCTCATTTATTCCCGCCTACCCACCCTCATGATATCCTATACCCATTCCCAGCCATGCTCCCATGTATCCTTAATTTCCTATTCCTGTGCCAGACCGTAACTCCTTTATAACCCTCATGTATACCTCACTGGATTAAAATGACATCTGGGAGGCAATCCAAAATCCTCCCCTGTTTAAAGTGGGGAACTGGACTCCACTGTGGGCATTTATGTGCATCTTGGCAAGCTCTGCATTCCTGATCTGCAAAGGGCCGGAGGAGAACGGCATGGGTTCAGGAATTGAGGGGTAACATGGATAGTCTACAAGTAGACAATGAAATCCCCCCCCGAGGGCCAGCACTTGTTAATACCTTGGTCGGACTCCATGAGATGTGAATCTTTGATTAAATTAGAGTCATACAGTCATGAGATGTACAGCACAGAAATAGACCCTTCGGTCCAACCCGTCCATGCCAACCAGATATCCCAACCCAATCTAGTCCCACCTGCCAGCACCCGGCCCATATCCCTCCAAACCCTTCCTATTCATATACCCATCCAAATGCCTCTTAAGTGTTGCAATTGTACCAGCCTCCACCACATCCTCTGGCAGCTCATTCCATACACGTACCACGTTCTGTGTGAAAAAGTTGCCTCTTAGTTCCCTTTTAAATCTTTTCCCTTTCACCCTAAACCTAAGCCTGCTAGTTCTGGACTCCCCCACTCCAGGGAAAAGACTTTGTCTATTTACCCTATCCATGCCCCTCATGATAGAATCCCAGCTTTTAACCCAATGCATACATCTGTTGTGTCAGTGATATGTTTGCAATCTTTGAGGCCGGAAGCTGAATATGAGGCTTTCCTTACACACCTTAAATGCTCCAACAGGAGCTAATATATACTTATTCTGATTTACCTGTGGATTACAAAATGGCCTTGAATACCTTAAATCCCTGAGTGCATCCTGCAATAGATTGGCTGCTCACTTTAATGAGGGAAAACCTTGTAAATATATGCCCAAAATGATTGCTTTGAGGACTAATACAGCATTTCCAAAAATGGCACTTCATTGACTTGGGTTTGTGCAAAGATTAATATCTGTTCAAAGCATTGCTTCAAGCTTAGACTCCAGATAACCTCCTCAAACTGGTCTCTGCTTTCGAGCATGTCTTTGTTAGTCTGGTTACTGTCTGCAATACCTTGTCATCACTGGGAGTGTATTATATAAAAGTAATTTACTTTTACTTAAATCACTTTCAAAGTGGAACAAACATGATGCCTTTGCCTCAATGTCCTGGTTTATAAACCCATTAATGGGTTATCTACAGCAACCTCAGTCCTACCTTCCCGGTCTACATTGGGATTTGTACGGCTTCATGCACAAAAAGACTTACCTCATCAGCAGTCTTAAATATAGAGCCTGAGCCATTTGTTCACCTTTGCAGGCTTGATGCAGGAATAACTTGGGTGAAAGCTGTTCTGTGGGTCTCCTGATTCTAACTGGTAACTATGTTACAGCGAAACCTTCAAATGAGCCAAAGACCATAGAGTCATAGAGATGGACAGCACAGAAACAGACCCTTTGGTCCAACTTGTCCATGCCGACCAGACACCTTAAATTAATCTAGCCCCATTTGCCAGCACTCAGCCCATATCCCTTTAAACCCTTCCTATTCACATACCCATCCAGATGCCTTTTTAAATGTAATTGTACCAGCCTCCACCACATCCTCTGGCAGCTCATTCCATACACGTACCACCCTCTGCGTGAAAAAGTTGCCCCTTAGGTCCCTTTTAAATCTTCCCCCTCTTACCCTAACCCTATGCCCTCCAGTTCTGAACTCCCCCAGCCCAGGGAAAAGACCTTATCTATTTTCCTGCTTCATACCCCTTGTGATTAGCGCATCCTAAAATGAAAAGCTCCTGATCTAAAATTACGCCAAAAAAAGCAAAGTATCTCAGGACTGACCAACAGATTAAGCAAACTGTTTCTTGCTGCCATCGGGGCTATGGATCAAATACTGGGAAACTGGATTAAAAGCGTTAGGTTTGCTGGATCAGATTCGCTGGGCCAATGGGTGCCCTTTGACTCCAGTGTCGACTGCTGGATGTGATACTGATTGGTCAGCACTCGTACAGTAATCCTAAGCATGCTAACTGCCACACTAGCAGCCCATCTAATGTGGTCGAAAAGTGTGGTGCTGGAAAAGCACAGCCAGTCTGGCAGCAGGAGAGTTGACGTTTCAAGAATGAGCTCTTAAGTTGACTCTCCTGCTCTTCGGATGCTGCCTGACTGGCTGTGCTTTTCCAGCATTACACTTTTTGACTCTGATCTCCAACATCTGCAGTCCTCACTTTCTCCTCACCAACTTAATATAGTCAGTTGAACACAGAGTGTGGCTGATTTATGCTTGCTAAAGCACCACACAATCCTATGCAATGACCCTTTCTATACAAATAAAAGAAATATGTTCAAGCCTTGCACCTTTTAGAGTCATAGAGATGTACAGCATGGAAACAGACCTTTCAGTCCAACCTGTCCATGCCAACCAGGTATCCCAACCCAATCTAGTCCCACCTGCCAGCACCCGGCCCATATCCCTCCAAACCCTTCCTATTCATATACCCATCCAAATGCCTCTTACAGAATTGCATGCAATATTCCGACAGTGGCCTAACCAATGTCCTGTACAGCCGCAACGTGACCTCCCAACTCCTGAACTCAATACTCTGACCAATAAAGGAAAGCACAGCAAATGCCTTTTTCACTATCCAATCTACCTAACTCCACTTTCAAGGAGCTATGAACCTGCACTCAAAGGTCTCTTTATTCGGCAATACTTCTTGAATTATCCAGGAGATAGGGTGCTTAATAGTTCCCTGTTTTTTTTCTGCAGCTCCTTGTTGGCTTGTGTTGGACTTGACTCCTGTACTCAATACTCTGAGCAATAAAGGAAAGCATAGCAAATGCCTTTTTCACTATCCTATCTACCTAACTCCACTTTCAAGGAGCTATGAACCTGCATTCAAAGGTCTCTTTATTCGGCAATACTTCTTGAATTATCCAGGAGATAGGGTGCTTAATAGTTCCCTGTTTTTTTTCTGCAGCTCCTTGTTGGCTTGTGTTGGACTTGACAGTAGGTTTTTCTCCCGAAGTACAAGGTGTTGTGGCTGCTTGAAATTTTGGCATTTGTGTATTTGTCCTGAGAAGTGCAAACTGAAAAGCTTTAGCAACGCACGTCTCTTTTTCAGCCAGGTTGAAGACCATGTTATTTCTAGGATTACCTTGCTGAACTTTGATAAAATCATTTTAGAAAATCAGGAGGAGAAAATGAGAGAAAGAAATCAATATAATGGAAAGTCTGACTTTTTTTAGGTTTAACTTAAGTGAGTATCCAATCAAACGTACAATGTTTTAACTGTTCTAAAGCTGTTGTGTAGGAAAATGATTCAAACGTTTGGAAGCTTCTCAAAAGGACTGAAATCTGAGTGAGTAGTTGCACTCAGAGAAAATATACACTTAAAGAAGTAAATGTTAAGAAGTCTTGGGGTCAGGCTTTTCCTTATTACTAACATAAAAGTGGGAAAAGGAACAAAACTTTCTGGTTGTACAAATGGAAGTAGACTATGACAGTTTGCTAAACACTGGAAAGAAGCCGGTCAAACGGAAAACGACTTGGCTGTTTTGGGATCAAACGCGATATTTAGGGAGTGGGAAAGGATAATAACCAGTAGCAAAGTGAGATGAGTCTGATTATGCTGCAGGAAATGGCGCAGGGCTGGGGCTGGGAGGCATTACAAGATAAAGCGCAGATGGCATCAGCTCAGTGTGACTGAGGCTGTGAAGAAACCCGACAGGAATTGGGGCACAATGAGAGAATCTACACATCGAAGCAACTGAGGTAATGCAGAGCATGACCTCACCTGGTGCGGTGTGTGTGTTTCTGGTCACTCTGGGGCTGGGAGGCATTACAAGATAGAGTGCTGATGGCCTTAGCTCAGTGTGACTGAGGCTGTGAAGAAACCTGACAGGATTTGGGGCACAATGAGAGAATCTACACATCGAAGCAACTGAGGTAATGCAGAGCATGACCTCACCTGGTGCGGTGTGTGTGTTTCTGGTCACTGCTGAAAAAGACAGCCAACATCAGAGAGGGTGGAATTATGAAATAAACTGTAATAGCCACTTGGTTTACAAAACAATTATTACCTTTTGGAATAACAACAAAGTCTTTTTGCTTTGAACAAAAGGTCAGCGGTGTAACAGAAATGGTCAATTATTTTGTATAATTGAGCTCATTAGGGGAAAAGCTGGTTTAATGGTTCTGCCATTAAACAGAGCTAAATAAAAACCAGGCTAGACAATGAAGCAGACGTGAAATTTATGCCCGTGGTGTGAAAAGGTACAGGAATCACTGTTTGTCATGTTTACCTTACAAAAATCACCCTGCATTCACCCAACCACTAGTATAGACAAAAGGTACATATGTCAGGGAAAAAGGTTTTGAAATAGTTTCAAGAATCTCTTCATAGAAACATAGAAGATAGGAGCAGAAGGAGGCCATTCGGCCCTTCGAGCCTGCTCCACCATTCATCACCATCAGGGCTGATCGTCCAACTCAACAGGTAATCCTGTTTTCTCCTGTAGCCTTTGATCCCATTCACCCCAAGTGTTACATCTAGCCAGCTCTTGAATATATTCAGTGATTTGGCATCAACTACTTCCTCTGATAATGAATTTCACAGGCCGGCCATCTTTGGGTGAAGAAACATCTCCTTATCTCCACACTAAATGATCCATGCCGAATTCTCAGACTGTAACCCCTGGTTTTTTTTTAGATTACTTAGATTTTAGATTAGATTACTTACAGTGTGGAAACAGGCCCTTCGGCCCAACAAGTCCACACCGACCCGCCGAAGCGTAACCCACCCATACCTTTCACAGGCCGGCCATCTTTGGGTGAAGAAACATCTTATCTCCACACTAAATGATCCACGCCGAATTCTCAGACTGTTCTGGACACACCCACCATAGGGAACATCCTCCCTGCATCTATTCCTGTCTAGTCTGTTAGAATTGTATACGTCTCTATGAGATCCCCCTCATTGGTCTGAGCTCCAGCGAAACCAATCCTGACCTAGTCAATCTCTCCTCATACGTCAGTCCCGCCATTCCTGGAATCATCCTGGTAAACCTTTCCTGCACTCCCTTGGGAGCAAGAGCATCCTTCTTCAGACAAGGAGACCGTAACACGAGCCATATCAATGCCTGAAATACCTTTGTCTCTGGGAGCATGGGGGAGTGTTTGATTTTCGAAAAATGTGTGGACGTGTGTCAGCATTGGAGGAGTGTTACTGTTTAGATGAGGGTTTTCGAATCTCAGCAGTGCAGATGGAGGCCATTTGGCCCCTCACGTCTCCACCAACCCTCCATACAGCATCCCTCCCTATCCCCCAGAAACCCGTATTTACTGCAGTTAAACCATCTAGCCTGCACATTACAGGACAATTTAGCATTATCAACCCACCTAACCTACACAGCTTTGGACGAAACCCACGCAGACACGGGGAGAATGTGCACACTCCATACAGACAGTAACCCGAGGCTAGAATCGGAGTTTCTTGGCACTGTGAGGCAACAGTGCTCACTGCTGACCCACCGTGCTGCCCCACTGGGAGTCACTGGGAGTGTGTTACAAAGTTTGAGTCGATGATTGGGAGTAATTACTGCTTGGAGGATATGGCTGGTAGAGCGAGTTTCTAGAAGCTGTTACGAATTACATGATATCCCATAGACAATTGCTTGAAAGACAACACATGACAAATATTTCATCCTTTTTGAAGTTGCTGAGGCAGTGCATTGCAACAATTGCAAAAGGAAAATTATTTTCTGCAGAACTTTATGAAGGGAACAGATCTACTTGACTGAGAAGTTTATAAAAATCAGACAAGGCTGTCTGTCAGTGTCATTACACGACTCAGTGCTATTAATTGAGGCAGGTTTTGAGTCTGTATGTCCGACCAGCTATGTTTTATGTTACAGCTGCCATGAGTAGCAATGAAACTTTGTTTTTCCCATTTTTGCTGGGAGGGTCTGGTGTCAGGGTGCGCTGACGTATAGTCAATAGACATACAGGTCTGGATCTTCATCCGGGAGATCGAAGTCGAGAGTGGGAAAGGTCGAGCACATCCACCACAGATGATGGTGGTTCTGAAGATGTGGAAAGAAATTGGAGACAGGCAAAGGGGCTGCTGGGATGCCGAGGTGGACTGTCTTGCAAGGGGCCCACCTCGACGCTGTGGGACATTGCTTTGGTTATAATGAGGAGATAAGGCTGCTCATCCCGGGTCCCCATCTTCCCCGTCCAACCACTTCTCATGACTCCAGCCCTATTCACGTCCAGGTTTCCTCCATTTAATCAACAAATCCCTACAGTGTGGAAACAGGCCATTTGGCCCATCGGGTCAGCACCTACCCTCCAAAGAGCATCTCAACCAGACCCACTCCCCCTCCCCTATCCTTGCATTTCCCATGGCTCATGTAGCCTGCACATCCCTGGACACTATGAGCAATTTAGCATGGCCAAACCACCTAACCTGCGCATCTTTGGACTGTAGGAGAAAACTGGAGCACCCGGAGGAAACCCAGACATAGGGAGAATGTGCAAGCTCCACCCAATAGAACAGAATAGCCTTTATTGTCACCCAAGGCTGGAATTGAACCTGGGTCCCTGGTGCTGTGAGGCAGCAGTGCTAACCACTGAACCACCATGCTGCCCCGCTATTAAGCCCAATCTATTTCCCTTCCCAGCCATCACCCCTGGCCTCTCATGCGCCCATCCTGTTAAGCTTATACCACAGTGCATAATGAGGCTTGGCTAAGAGCCCAGAAAGCCATTAGTCGATCAAAATAGCTGATCAACGGAGAAAACGTTGCATTTACTAGTAGCTGAGAGTCTCCGGTCTCCTCTTTCACATTTGCTATGCGTATTTATACAGGCTTAAGAGCCATCAAGTGTTTGACGTTTCACAATTGATACTTTAGAGGGTGGGGTTGATTGACCTTGTACTGCCCTGTTGTAAATAGATTTTCTTTTAGGGAACTCGGAAATACTGAACGTAAGAAGCGATTTTTAAAAAGTTTCTTTTTAAACACATTCTATGATCACCAGAGGATTTCTTGCGTGTCTGTGGTGTGTAATAGATGATTTTTTAAAAAAAAATTCATTCACAGGATGAGGGCATCATTGGTTAAGCCAATTAATGCCCGTCCCTCAATGGCTGGGGGGTCTGGAGTCACATGTAGGCCAGACCAGGTAAGGATGGCAGTTTCCTTCCCTAAAGGACATTAGTGAGCCAGATGGGCTTTTCCCGACAATCGACAATAGATTCATGGTGATCTTAATTCGATTCCCACCATGTTGGGATTTGAACCCAGGTCCCCAGATCATTGCCTGAGTCTCTGGATTAACACAGCGATAATAATGCAACGCTAATAGGAATGGGAATGGAAGCACCATAGCTTGGCATGGGTGGGGGAGTGGGGGAATTACGGGCTCAGGGAGCAGGAAGGATGGCATAACCTGGCATGAGGAGAAGATTAGCCCGGGATGGATGTGTGGGGAGGAGCCTGCCATGGGGCTGATTCCTCAAGATACATCCTTTTTACTGTGAACGGGGGCTCTCTAAAAGGCTGTCCCTGCTGTGTGGAGATCATGGAGGCCTGGGACAGACCTGTCTCTGCAATGGAGCCTGTCACCCCCGGCAATGCAGGGGAGGTGCAAACCAGCCCCCCCTCCCAACCCTTAGGTGGCACTGCGACTATGGGATGACATCAGGAATGGGGACACAGATCGTCACCCTTTTTAAAGGGCTCCCAATGCTTCCTGGCTCAGCTGAAGTCCGGGCCTCAATGTTAAAGAAGCATCGCAATTTGATGGGGGAGGTTGGAAAGATGTCACTTGTAAAAGCTGGAGTGCTGCACGTAATTCTCGTGTGTTACTGCAAGTTAGATGTTTCAGAAGTTGTTGAACACTGAGCGCTGTCTATCACTGTTTTCATTTTTGTTGTATTGGGGTGTTCGCCACTGGCCTGAGCGAGAATTGAAATGGAATGGATAACGGAGATAGTCACTTTTCCCCACAGTCAGTCACTGACTTCAATACAGGAAAGAGAGAGAGTGCTTGGCGGCATGCCAATCCCTTCCTCAATGTCAGCAAAACCAAAGAGCTGATCATCAACTTCAGGAAGCAAAGAGGAGGGCATGCCCTGACCTGCATCAATGGAGCTCAAGTGGAGATGGTCTGCAGCATCATGTTCGAAGGAGTGATGATCGCCAATAACCTGTACTGGTCCACCCACGTTGATGCGATGGTCAAGAAGGCACAACAACTCTACTTCCTCAGGAGGCTAAGGAAATTCAGCAAGTCCATAAAGACTCTTACCACTTTTTATAGATGCACCGTACAAAGCATTCTTCTCTGGGGTGCATCACAGCTTGGTACGGCAACTGCTCTGCCCAGGACTGTAAGAAACTACAGAGAGCTACGAACACAGCCCAGTCCATCACACAAGCCAACCTCCCATCCATTGACTCCATCTACACTTCCCACTGCATCTGAAAGGCAGCCAACATCAGCAAAGACCCCTCTCACTCCCCTCCCCCCTCCCCCACCAGCCCAGCTCACTTGCTGTCTCTCCATGGATGCTGTCGGACTTGCTATGATCTCCAGCATTTGTTGTTTCCACTATTGATTCCAGCATCTGCAGTAATTTATTCGAGTTTCAATGAGCTGAAGCTGGAACCTAACGGACATTGCAGGGACAGGGTAGGTAGCCAATGCAGCGAGTTTGGTAAAATAGAGAGAGAAACCTATTCGGAAATCCCTTCAGAAATACTCAGACCTAGCCAGAAAAAGGATAAGATTCAGCCCAGAGGGTTTTACACACTGCTGTGGCTTTCCTCAATGTGTTTTTCTCTCGCGCTGTGTTGCTAGTAGTAATGTCCGGCAGATTGAAATTCAATTCCTGGACTCTGCAGGGTAATCCCGGGAGAGCTGGCAATCTCTCTGTTCGAGGAGCACTCCAATTATTCTCCCTGCTATTGGATTGGACAGGGAAGAGGGGTTGCAGAATGTTATCCAGAGTTCTGCTTCTGGATTTCTCTCCTGGATGTGCCTGAGAGCAGGGGTAGAGAGGGAAGGCAGAATCTTCATTCTCTCCTGGGGCGTGAGCAGTGCCAGCCTGTGTTGACCACTCTTGAGCTGAGCAGCTTGCTCGGGCCATTTCAGCGGACAGCTCAGAGTCAACCACATTGCTGTGGAGTCACATGTAGCCTAGACTGGGTGAAGAAGCCTTTCCTTTATTGGTCAGAGTATTGAGTTCAGGAGTTGGGAGGTCACGTTACGGCTGTACAGGACATTGGTTAGGCCACTGTTGGAATATTGCGTGCAATTCTGGTCTCCTTCCTATCGGAAAGATGTTGTTAAACTTGAAAGGGTTCAGAAAAGATTTACAAGGATGTTGCCAGGGTTGGAGGATTTGAGCTTTCGGGAGAGGCTGAACAGGCTGGGGCTGTTTTGCCTGAAGCGTTAGAGGCTGAGGGGTGACAAAATTATGAGGGGCATGGATAGGGTAAATAGACAAAGTATTTTCCCTGGGGTAGGGGAGTCCAGAACTAAAGGGCATAGGTTCAGGGTGAGAGGAGAAAGATATAAAAGAGACCTAAGGGGCAACTTTTTTCACACACAGGGTGGTATGGGTATGGAATGAGCTGCCAGAGGATGTGGTGGAGCTGGTACAATTTCAACATTTAAGAGGCATTTGGATGGGTATATGAATAGGAAGGGTTTGGAGGGATATGGGCCGGGTGCTGGCAGGTGGGACGAGATTGAGTTGGGATATCTGGACGGGTTGGACCAAAGGGTCTGTTTCCATGCTGTACATCTCTATGACTCTATGACAACAGATTCTCTTCCCTAAAGGACGTTGATAAGCCAGATCTTTTTTACAACAATTGCCAATGGTTTCATGGGCACTGTTACTGAGGCGAGTTCCAGATTACCACTGTGCCACTGGCTTGTCCCATACTCACACTCACAGTTTCCAGGTGTCAGTGTTCCACCAGATTATTTCAGAATCAGACCAATCGTCATAGAATCATACTGCATGGAAACCGACCCTTAGGTCCAACTCGTCCATACTGACCATGTTCCCAAACTAAACTAGTCCCACCTGCCTGTATTTGGCCCATTTCCCTCCAAACCTTCCTTGTTCATGAACTTATCCAAATGTCTTTTAAAAGTGGTAACTGTAGCCACGTCCACCACTTCCTCTGGCAGCCCACACATGAACGATACTCTGTGTTAAACAATTGCCCCTCATGTCCTTTTAAATCTTTCTCCTCACATCTTAAAAATGTGCCCCGTAGTTTTGAACTCCCCCGTCCTAGGGAAAAGACCTCTGCCATTCAACTTCTCTATGCACCCCCCCCAAGATTTTATAAGCCACAAAAAAGGTCACCCCTCAACCCACTGCGCTCCAGTGATACAAGTCCCAGCCTATTTTTATATCTCAAACCTTTCATTCCCGGCAACATCCTGGTAAATCTTTTCTGAACCCTCTCCTGTTTAATAATACCCTTCCCATAACAGGAACAACACAGAAGCCTCACCAACATCCTGTACATGACGTCCCAACCCCATGTAGCTCAAAGGTCCCAGCATTGGCGGCAAGCATGCTGAGTGCCTTCTTAACCATCCTGCCTACCTGTCGACTGGATGTCGTTTGTGGTAGGGACTTGGATTAATCATAAAATTGATATCTGTTGGCCCTTCATTCCACTACCCCACTGCCCTCTCCCTTCCAGACACGGTTGGTAATTAAAGCGATGGATACCTTATTTTTATATCTCAAACCCTTCATTCCCAGCAACATCCTGGTAAATCTTTTCTGAACCCTCTCCTGTTTAATAATACCCTTCCCGTAACAGGAACAACACAGACGCCTCACCAACATCCTGTACATGACGTCCCAACCCCATCTAGCTCAAAGGTCCCAGCATTGGCGGCAAGCATGCTGAGTGCCTTCTTAACCATCCTGCCTACCTGTCGACTGGATGTCGTTTGTGGTAGGGACTTGGATTAATCATAAAATTGATATCTGTTGGCCCTTCATTCCACTACCCCACTGCCCTCTCCCTTCCAGACACGGTTGGTAATTAAAGCGATGGATACCTGTTCTAAACTTCCCACCGTCTGCTGATCAAAGCCCAAAGGTTTCCATTTGCCCAAAGTGCTCTTAAACTGCTGCTGCGAATATTGTCCAGTCCCTGTTACATCGAGAAGAGAGATTATCCCAGCACCATCGTTTACACCTGGCTCTGGCTTTCCCTTAGCCTTGTTTTCCCTGATTAATCAGGCACCTTACTTTGCTGTAAACAGCAGTTTCTCCATATCCATCAGCCAGCCAACCAATACCACTGTGAATTAGGTCTGAAGGTATTTATAACGTTGGAACTCCGCTCAAACAGATGTCAACCAGTGTCATTTTCCATCTCCTGTGCAAGTAGATATCCCATTTGCTGATCCACACAGTTGCCTGAGGAGTTTAAAATAATTGATTTTCTGATTTTGAATTGTTGAGCACTCCGTTATAACTTGTGAGAACCTGCAGCAAGGATACTGTTGAATTATTGGAGATGTACAATAATTGGACATTGTAAAACATGCAGCTGTAATGGTTTTCTGCAGGCTAATAAGGTCGATTTAGCTTTTAAAATCCCTTCTGTAGGTATGATCAGTAAGTTCGCAAATTGGTTAAGTGCTAATTAGTGGAGAGGATGACTTTAAACTCCAGGAGGATATAGACAAGCCGGACAGAGGCAAATGGAGTTTAGTCTTTTCCAGCTTTATATACGGTGTTTTGGTTTATTTTCTGTGTTTTAAGATGGTGCCGGCAAATGGCGACACTAAACAACATTTTTCACAAAACAAATCACTGGTAGCAGAAAACCCAAGATTTGATTTGATTTGAGTTGATTTATTGTCACGTGAAAATAAACCAAATCAAATCTTGAGTTTTCTGCTACCACTGATTTGCCCAATTCAATGTGAGGACAAAGAGTTGATGCACGCACTTCCAAACATAAAACAGACCTTTGCAAATCAGGAGCTCACTTCACACCACACCACAAGGTCTTTCCTTGTACTGAAATCCGAGCAAAAGAGTCTTGAGCAGAGTTGAACAATGTCAATTTACTGTTTCCTACTTTGCTGAAGATCATTTACTTCTTTCTGCGTTTCTAGGATGTGAGCATCGCTGGCTAGACTGGTATTTATTGCCTGTCCCTAATTGTCCCCTGAGAAGGTGGTGGTAGTACCATCATCATCTCTGCTCAGAGATGTTTTTGAGTTGTGATATATCAGTCAGAAAGGCGGTGGTGGAGTAGGCAGCGTTGGGACACTCAGTCCAGGGCTTGCATTCAGTCTTCTTTCTTTTCTCTTCCTTTCTTTCCGCGTTCTTCCCTTTTATTTTAAGTTATTTTCTGTTTAGTGTGTATTTTTTGAAAAAAACTTACCTTGGGGCAGGGATGCAGAGTGGGTTAGAGGCCTGAGCAGATGGGAATGGCCAATGGGTGGAGGCTGGAGCAGAGCGGGGATGGCCAATGGCTGGAGGCTGGAGTAGATGGGGATGGCCAATGGCTGGAGGCTGGAGCAGAGTGGGGATGGACAATGGGTTGGAGGCTGGAGCAGATGGGGATGGCCAATGGCTGGAGGCTGGAGCAGATGGGGATGGCCAATGGCTGGAGGCTGGAGCAGAGTGGGGATGGACAATGGGTTGGAGGCTGGAGCAGATGGGGATGGCCAATGGCTGGAGGCTGGAGCAGATGGGGATGGCCAATGGCTGGAGGCTGGAGCAGATGGGGATGGACAATGGGTTGGAGGCTGGAGCCGAGTGGGGACGGCCATGGGGTGGAGGCTGGAGCCGAGTGGGGACGGCCAATGGGTGGAGGCCAGAGCAGAGTGGGGACAGCCAATGGGCTGGAGGCTGGAGCAGATGGGGATGGCCAATGGCTGGAGGCTGGAGCAGAGTGGGGATGGACAATGGGTGGAAGCCAGAGCAAAGTGGGGACAGCCAATGGGCTGGAGGCTGGAGCAGACCGGAGATGGCAAATGGGCCCAGAGCAAAGTGTGAAGGTCAGTGGTCTGGAGCCCAAGTGGAGCAGGATAGAAGTTGAACTGGGGCCCAGTGCAGGCAGTCAATGGCTTGCGAGCCTGGTCAGATCCCCCTGCGCTGACCTACTGCAAGCCCTTTATAGAAAGACTGTAATGTTTATCTCTTTAACTTTGTTTCACATTTTTCTTTTACGATGAATATCTGTAAGTAATGTAACTTTTTAAATGTAATTTCTTCTGTAATGTTAATGTAACTTCTTCACTTCTATATTTTGTATGTAAAACCTGTACCTAGGTACTTTGATTAGATTAGATTAGATTACTTACAGTGTGGAAACAGGCCCTTCGGCCCTTTGCTCCTCAGATGGTGCCGTGTGGGGCGATATTGTAAACGTTTCAATGTATTCCTGTACTTGAGTACACGTGGCAATAAAGCAAATTCTAATTCTTCTAATTCTAATTCTATGCGCTAACTTCCCAAATGTGAGCAGATGTTGGCATCATTTGGCTCAGCAGTATAACTCAGTTCCGCTGATGCAGAGCAAGGTGTGTAGGTACTGGTCACATCCTCGGTGTGATGAACACCATATTTGCTGATTTTGACCATTATTAGCGCTTTGTATCTAAGTGAATGCCGAAAGTGTTCTTTCCCTGTTGCACAGAATTTAAGGCACAAAACCAGGCCATTTGGCCCATTCAGATTGTGTCTGTGCTCCATTGGAATCTCTAGCCACCATATTTCCCCTTATTCCTGTTGATGTATTCTTCTACTTCCCTGTCCTTTGTTTATTGCCCCAATAAATCTTACTCCCCTCCATTCCACATTATTCGCAGAGTACGAGAAGGACTTTTATGATAGAATCCTTAGTGTGGAAGGAGGCCATTCAGCCCCTCGAGTTCACCCCAACCTCTGAAGAGTATCCCGCCCAGCCCACTACCCTATCCCTGTATTCCCCACGGACAATCCATCTAACCTGCACATCCCTGGAAATTATGGGGCAATCTCAGTGAGTATCAGTGCAACAGAGGTGAAAGCAGGCTTCCCATGCAAGGGTGGTAATGATGCCATGGGATCTTTCTGTTCTGTTTCCTCTTCAACACTGTATCTGTGGTATCTCTCGTGGACCAATTAGGTTAGTCCACCTAATTTGCACATCTTTTGTGCACCCAGAGGAAACCTGCCCAGACATGAGGAGAACGTGCAAACTCCACACAGACAGTCACCCGAGGCTGGAATCGAACCCAGGTCCCTGAGGCAGCAGTGCTAACCACTGAGCCACTGTGCCACACCTTCTCTTCAGAATTCCTTAAGTAATTCATGAGCAATGATTTGATCTTTATGTTCCCCAGTTTTGAATTGTCTCTGCATCTATCCTGCTTATCCTCTTTTGTAATAATAGATTTTCTAATGGAGCTGTTAGGTCCCTCCTTGTCTTGCTGGGAGAACCACAGCTTGTTTAATCATTTTTGATAGTTGCACCCTCTTAGTCCTGGAATTATCCTTCTCAAACATCTGTGACATCGAAGTCTGAAAGCAGAAGATCGTCTGACAATGTGGAGAGGAAGACCAAGACTTTTACACAAAGTTAAATTTCCCATCTATTACCCTGCAAGGAACACAAAGCCATTTTTCTCACTGCAGACACTCACGCAGATGGGAATTAACATCAGCCACTTTGTGAAAACAATCTGGGTTTTACCCAAGGTGCAAGTGTCAATCCGCAGTCATTGTTTACTCAGGGTAATTGAACATTATTAGTAAATCTCCTCATGCATTATCCGAACGCCGCGTCGCACTGCTCTCTGCCAAAACAGCACTCAGCAAATGAACAGATGAGCAGCAGGCTCTGGGCTATTGTCACGGGTCACCCAGTGACCCTGCCCCCGTCCAGTGGAAGCTAACATGCGCCATTATCAATGAGATGCCCTTATTGACCACACACACAGTAAGGGGACACATTTATTTCTGAGAGAATGCACAGTGACGTCACAGTCCTCCTGAAGATTGGTTTCAACACTGCTTAATGCCCTTGACTACAAAATCAATGAAAGTCTCTTAAACACACAATATAAGCAATCAGCTCACTTGGTAAAAGCTAAAGTGTAGGTTGAGTGAGAATCTTGCTCACGATTCAGTTCAGCTTCACTCAAGAGTTCGAACATCATATATCTGACCATAACTATGTGTGATTCTCTTTCAAAGAATGATTGGCCTATGATTGCCAGGTCTTCTATAAATTTGATGACTTTACTCTTTTCTTCACTGGGTGGCAAAGGTCTGACCTCTGGCTGCGTGACACATCAAGGGATTTGTAAATGGTAGGCCTTACCTGGCCTAGGTGGCAGAGTTATTTTGGCAGAGATGGCTAAAG
>NC_057721.1:3869082-3871792 GCF_004010195.1 Chiloscyllium plagiosum | reverse complement strand
AGGGGCGGTTTCTTCATTCAAGGGGCACTTGTTTGAGGGACTGGATTGCACACTTGGCTGTTTTGTACCACCACAACCCACACCACTTCCCAGAAAAGCTATCATCCTGGATTCCTCCCCCTCTCCTTCCCCCCACTTATTCCCCCGACTCCCCTTCTCTCCCCCTCTCTGTGGCTTTAAGAGATGTGTTTTGTCCTGATTTCTTTTAGAGAGAGATTGGGAAGGACAGAGGCAGAGCAGATAAACAACATATGAAGCCTTGGTTTCTTTTTTAAGTGGGAACAATAGAAGCAGCCTGACTGGGTGTGGTGAGGCTCCCACCCACAAAACAAGGGATTTCAAGTTTAGCTTTCAACAGTGTTGCTGGGGTCTCAACAGGGTTGGAAGCTGCAGTAAATCTCTCCCACTCTCTCGGAATTTTCTCTTGACTTCTTTTTTTCTTGGGCTACCAGAGTCGCATGTGAGACAAACTGTTTTCTGAATTTGCTTTTTTGCCAAGGGTGTGTTTATGTTACTATAATGGGATGGGATGGGATGTTACTATATTGGAACAATTGGTTAATAATAGTTACGGTATGTATTATTCTGTTAAGTGTTCCAATAGAGTTAAGTTATTCCAATGACGAGGAAACAATAAAGACCGCAGATGCTGGAAGTCAGAGTCTATAGATGTGAAGCTGAAAGTGCACAGCAGGTCAGACAGAATCCGAGGAGCAGGGAAATCAATGTTTTGTGCCAAAACCCTTCATCAGGACTGGGGAGGGGGAGGGAGCCCAGACATATACAGAGGGAAGAGGGTGTGGCTGGGTGAAGAGTAGATCGGATGGCGATAGGTGGATGCAGGTAGGGGGTTATTGTGATTGGTCAGTGAGAATGTTGGAGGGGATTGGTGAATAGGAAGATGGAGAGGTTAGGATAGGTCAGGGAGGTGAGGGGTCAGGATAGACATGGGATAAGTCTAGGGGAAGAGGGATTTTGAAGGGTTTTGCCCCGAAACATTGACTTTCCTGCTCCCTGGATGCCGTCTGACCTGCTGTGCTCTTTCACTCCACACCTGAGTTATTCAAATTCCTTGTTTCTTTTGTTGTATTTTAACTATAGTGGAAGAATAAAAATCAAATGCGACCAACGAGTTGGATCTGGAACGCAACACCTTCCATTTACCTTTAAAATAAGAAAAGGTTAGGGTCTGGACTATCTTCTGAACATTTTGAGGTGGTCTGGTCTAGTCTGGGTCTGGACCAAAGCAAATTGGGAATCCTCCTCCCTCTTCCCCCGCCTCTCCTCACCCTCTTGCCCCCTCCTCTCCCTTTTTTAACTCTCCCCCTCCCCCACTCTGTTCCTTCCCTCTCTCCCCATTTCCCTCCCCTCTGCTCCCCTCCCTTCCTCCCTTTCATCCTGACAGTCTGGAAGTGCTGTTCTGTGTGGGAGCTGTCACTCAGTGATTGGCCAGCAGTTCCTGCTGGGTGACGCTGCCTCTCCCCCTATTGGAGGTATGGAAGGCCCACTGGGGGGAGAGGGAGCGAGGGAAGGGATTGCTGCACCTTTGGTGATGATCTTTGTATCCTCACTGTCCACTAGAGTATTACCAGATGATTGGAGAATGACAAATGTTATTCCCTTGTTCACAAAAGTGAACACTGAGAATCCGGGGAATTATAGACCAGTCAGTCTTACGTCAGTGGTGGGTAAAGTATTGGAGAGGATTTTGAATGTAAGGATTTATGATTACTTGGAAAAGGCATAGTTTTGATGAGAGATAGTCAACATGGCTTTGTGAGGGGCAGGTCATGTCTCACAAGCCTTATTGAGTTCTTTGAGGATGTGACAAAACACAGTTGTGCAGGTAGAGCAGTGAATGTGGTGTATATGGATGATATGCAAGGCATTTGATAAGGTTCCTCATGGTAGGCTAATTCAGAAAGTAAGGAAGCTTGGGATACAGGGAAAATCTGGCTGTCTGGATACAGAACTGGCTGGCCCATAGAAGACTGAGGGTGGTAGTTGATAGAAAGTATTCAGCCTGGAGCTCGGTGACCAGTGGCATTCCGCAGGGATCGGTTCTGGGACCACTGCTCTTTGTGGTTTTAAAATTGATTTAGATGAGGAAGTGGAAGGGTGAGTTAGTAAGTTTGCTGATGACATGAAGGTTGGTGGATTAGTGAATAGTGTGGAGGGCTGATGTAGGTTGCAACGGGACATTGACAGGATGCAGAGCTGGGCTGATAAGTGGCAGATGGAGTTCAACCTGGAAAAGTGTGAAGCGATTCATTGTGGAAGGTCAAATTTGAATGCAGAATACAGGGATAAAGGCAGGATTCTAGGCAGTGTGGAGGAACAGAGGGATCTTGGGTGTCCATGTACATAGACCCCTCAAAATTGCCACTTGAGTTGATAGGGTTGTTAAGAAGGTGTACAGTATATTGGCCTTCATTAGCACGGGGACTGAGTTTAAAAGCCGCGAGGTTATGCTGTAGCTGTATAGAGCCCTGGCTAGACCACACTTGGAATATTGTGTTCAATTCTGGTCACCACATTTTCGGAAAGATGTGGAAACTTTAGAGAGAGTGCAGAGGGTGTTTACCAGGTTGCTGCCTGGACTGGAGGGCATGTCTTATGAAGAAAGGCTGAGGGAGCTCGGGCTTTTCTAATTGGAGTGAAGAAGGATTGCACCTGAACCAGAAGGGCACCAATATCCTGGGGGGTAGGT
>NC_057721.1:3854447-3867262 GCF_004010195.1 Chiloscyllium plagiosum | reverse complement strand
AGCTTTGGAGAGGTTGCAGAGAAGATTTACCAGGATGTTGCCTGGAATGGAGAATAGGTCGTACGAGGATAGGTTGAGAGTGCTAGACCTTTTGTTGTTGGAACGGTGAAGGATGAGGGGTGACTTGATAGAGGTTTATAAGATGATCAGAGGAATAGGTAGAGTAGACAGTCAGAAACTTTTTCCCCGGGCACAACCGAGTGTTACAAGGGGACATAAATTTACGGTGAAGGGTGGAAGGTATAGGGGAGATGTCAGGGGTGGGTTCTTTACCCAGAGAGTGGTGGGGGCATGGAATGCGCTGCCTGTGGGAGTGGCAGAGTCAGAATTGTTGGCGAACTTTAAGAGGCAATTGGATAGGTACATGGATAGGTGCTTAAGCTAGGACAAATGTTCGGCACAACATCGTGGGCCGAAGGGCCTGTTCTGTGTTGTATTGTTCTATGTTCTAAGGTTGCGAGGTGACTTGATAGAGCTGTAGGGGTTGTTGAGAGGCATAGATCAAGCGGATAGCCAGAGACTTTTTCCCAGGGTGGAAATGTCTGTCAGGAGGGGGGCATCATTTTGAGATGATGGAGGAAGGTTTAGGGGAGATGTCAGAGGTAGGTTCTTTACACAGAGAGTGGTGGGTGTGTGGAGTGCACTACCAACAGTGGTAGTAGAGTCGTACATGTAAGTGACTCTTGGATAGGCACATGGAAGTTAGTGCAATGAAGGGTATATAGGTTAGTCTGATCTTAGAGTAGGACAAAAGGCCAGCACAATATCGAGGGCTGAAGGGCCTGTTGTTCTATGTACCCAGAGTGTGGTGGGTGGGGTAAAAGGCACGCTTCCCAAGTTGGCACAATATGACTAGTGGCATCTCCAGTGCTCTCAACAATGGGATAGAACATCACAAATCAAAGATTTGTACTGACATCAAGATGGCCAGCAAGAAGAGAGGCCAGCAAAACCAGAGGATGAGACAAATTGGACTGACTTGTTTCGATAGGGAATGACAAGCACTTCCATTTCTCAGTATCTCATTTTTCCTTTGCCTCTGGGAATTGTAAGCAGTGGGAATGGAGGTGTAAAATTACAGAGATAATAATAGTTTAAGGGAATGGATTTCAACGTCAATAAATGTGAAGTCATCCACTTTGGGCCTACAGAAAACGTGCCAAATTGTAGAAATCTCAGGCCAGTGGGAGTCTGAAGAGATGAGGGGCTATCCTGTTGCACAGATCATTAAAATCCTGTGAATAGCTGTCAAGCATGAATCAGAAAGGTTAATAGAAGTTTGACCTTTCTGTCTGGAGGATTACAATGCAAAGCCAAGCTTCAGTGAGACGCAGTCACGAGGGGGCTGGTGTTATTGTGAGTTGCTCTGAGCAGCATATCTTCAGGACAATCTATTGATCTTAAACAGAGGGCTCCAGCCTCAAAGTTGACAGTTTGGGAACAGGAGGTGACTCAGAGGTGAGTGTGTTATCAGTGAGCCTTTGCTGATACTTTCGTCCACCCCAGAGAACATCAGCTGCTCCATAATCTTTGTTGTGACAGGGAAAAGTAAAGTACGAAATGATATGTGAAGCACAAGGGTCTCGAATAGCTGTAACAGGACAATTCCAACGCTGAGTGCGATCTAACAATACGTTTCGTCCTTGAGCCCTGGGGTCTCTCGTTATTTAAGTTATTGACGGCGAATGACTTCAAAAGGAAATCACATGGGTGCCTGAGGGGAAACCACCTCGCCAGGGTAAAAGGACAAAGAACTGCAGATTCTGGAAATCAGAAGTTGCTGGAAAAACTCAGCAGGTCTGGCAGCATCTGTGGAGAGAAAGCAGAGTTAACATTTCAGGTCTCTGTCTCAGACTTGCTGCAGTGTCCTGGTGAAGCTCAGTGCAAGCTTGAAGAACAACACCTCATTTTCCACTCGGGAGACCCTACAGCAGACCTGGGCATTTTACAGCCCACAGGCCACATCCGGCCCTTTGGTCATTCCTGTCTGGCCTGCATGAGGTCAATCTTAAATTAGAACATCGATGAAAAAGTATTTACGCCATGCCCGCAGTACGACTGTGTTGCTTTTGTTTTGAAAAGGTTGCTTTTTTTATTTACGTATGGACGCACATGCGTGTGTATGTGCCTGTGTGCATGCGTGAGCAGCTAAAAGTGATGCTTGCTGGCTCGCCCTCAAAATGTCAACTCACACCAAGACGAGTTATGTCATATTCCACGAAATCGCCAGAAACAGTAAACCGTTTTCTGATGGAGAGTTTATTAAGGAGTGCTTGTTGGACTCTGCAGAACTAATATGCCCGGAGAAATTCTTAAAGAGAATGCAGGATAAAGTGACAGAAATTGATCCTGAACAGAAATTGGTATTTTTGCATTGTATTATACATCAGGAATTATTGTGTAAGTCGGTGTTAAAAATTAACCATGTGGTTGATGTTGTAGTTAAAATAGTTAACTTCATCAGGGCAAGTGATTTGAATCACAGGCAGTTTTGGAGGAAAATGAGACTGAACATCGTGACATAGGCTACCACACAGCTGTCAGGTGGCTCAGCCTGGGCAAAATACTGAAAAGTGTATGGGAGCTGAGAGAAGAGATTCAAGATTTCTGTGTGAAGAAAGGGAATGGCATTCCACAGCTTTCAGATGCAGACTGGATTGCAGACCTTGGTTTTGCTGTTGATGTGACTGCACTTATGAATGAACTAAACGTGAAACTGCAGTGCAAGGGCCTTTTTGTGCATGAAATGTACAACTTGGTGAAGGCTTTTATGAGAAAGTTGCAGCTTCTCTCAAGCCAAATGGAGGACACCATTCTCACCCACTTGCCAACACTGAAGGTAGCTGCACCTTCAGCTGGTCACCTCCACAGGTACTCATCTATGTCAGAAGCACTGCATGGTGAATTTTCAAGGCGATTTCAAGAATTTAAAACGGTTGAGAGTGAATTGCACATGTTTTTTTTCCCATTTACATGCAATGTGGAGAATGCACCTAGTGATGTTCAGCTTAAACTCATTGACCTGCAGTCTGACAAACCTCTGGCAGAGTACTTTAGGTCAGTCTCACTGCTTGATTTTTACTCTTCCCTCAAAGAGGAGAACTTTCCACACATGAGGAGGCATGCTCAGAAGACTCTAGTCCTCCTTGGATCTACCTATATATGCGAACAGACATTCTCAGTGATGAAGTTCAACAAATCCAAATACAGATCCTCTGTCACCGATGATCACCTCTCAGCTGTCCTTCGCATATCCACCTCAGACATTCAACCAGATTTCAGTGCACTTGTTCAAGCCCAAAACAGACTGGATGTTTCTCACTAAACAAGTAAAATGAACTGAAAAACGTCAAAAGCACTTACTGCTTTTTGTATAGAGTTGTTTGTTGTTTGTAATACTGACCAATAATGAAACAACTTTTCATTATTGGTTTGTGAGATTAACATGTTAAAAAAAAATGAAATACTGAAATTATTGTTTATACTGTTTATTTCTTCTATATTTGACCTACAATTTCATATCTTTATTGTAACAAAATATCCTTATTCTTTTGATTATAAGTTTCAGTGCAAAAACTATATTAATTAGTATTTTTTACAATGGGAGAAAATTAATACTGAGCAGAATTATTTTCAACTTATTGTTGGTTCGGCCTTCCAACAAAGCTCAGGTTTCTCATGTGGCCCCTCGGAAGAATTAACTGCCCACCCCTGCCCCACAGCCTCTGGGCTCCATATCAAGTTCAACAACTTTAGGGCTTAAGACACCATTTGTCTGTCATGTGCTTACCCCAACCTCCACACGCCATGGCCTTGTTATCACTTGGTCAGCTAATACACACAGCCCATTGTTAGCCACTAATAGTCTCCATTAGTAACTATTCATTCTCCTGGACTGTGGGCTATCCACTCCTTTCTCTGCTTGGCTGTTGTTCCCTCTCTCTGGGCTTGTTCTCCACATATCGTTTACTCTTCCCCCCTCCGCCCACCTCACCCTCAGCACAAATGCCAACCTTTTCCCAGTTCTGAGGAAGGGGCACCGGACCGGAAACATTAACACTGTTTTCTGTCCACAGGTGCTGCAGGACCTGCTGAGTTTCTCCAGCATTTGTGTGATTTTGTTTCGGTGGGGATGGGACTGACTGGAATATTGTACAGAGAGCCACTGTGACCTTGATGGGGTGAATGACCTCCTTCTGTGTTGTTGTCACTCAGAATTTCTGTGTTTTTTTTCTCTCTCCCTCACCCCCCCCCACCCCTTCCCCCCATAGGAACAGAGGGTTTGGAAGGCATAGTTATGAGTCCCAGTCAGATCAGTATGAACGTGACTGACACTACAGCATGGGCCACTGCGATGAACAACCTGGGGATAGCACCTGTTGGACTCACTGGCCCACCACTGGTATCAGGTAAGACTGCTCGATCTCCGTGTTTGATGCAGCACTGGGTCCTAACCCTAGCAGTGAGGAATAATTGAGAAGAATGTTTTAGCCTTCCATGGGCTGGCACAGTGGCTCAGTGGTCGACACTGCTGCCTCACAGCGTCAGGGACCCGAGTTCGATTCCAGCCTCGGGTGACTGTCTGTGTGGATTTGACACGTTTCCCCGTTGACCGTGAGGGTTTCCTCCTATAGTCCAAAAATGTGCAGGTTAGGTGCTTAATTGCCCGTAGTGCGCAGGCTAGGTGGGGTTAGCCATGGGAAATGCAGGGATAAGGTATGTGTGGGATGCTCGTCAGAGGGTCTGTGTGGACTCAATGGGCCGAATGGTTTGCTACCACACTGTAGGGAGTCTATGTTCCATGTCAGTATGGACTTGCTGATTAGCCTCCTTTTGTGCCATAATGTACCCCAAAGTATGTTTCAGTTTTAGATCTGATTTAAGATACAGCCTACATCATCTCATTTAGGTAAGGTAGCTGGTCACAGCAGCTCAATAACGATCTAGGAGACAGTAAGGACTGCAGATGCTGGAATCCAGAGTCAGTAGATGTGAAGATGGAAAAGCACAGCAGGTCAGACAGCATCCAAGAAGCAGGAGAGTCGACGTTCAATCTGAAACGTTTACTTTCCTCCTCAATAATGATCTAGATGGTTTATTAGATGGAGTAGTGGCATGGTTCCAGCATGGAAAAAGGCCATTTGTCCCATCTCCTCTGTGCTAGCTCTCTAAAGGAGAAATTCATCAAATGTCATTCCCCAGCCATCACCCCGCAATTTTGTACGTTCTTCACCTTCAGGGAAAGTTCCAACTCCAGTTCGAATTTATTCATTTAAATACCCCCACCATCCTTCCAGGCAACACACTGAAGATCCCAACCTCTCACAGAGTCATAGAGGTGGATAGCAAGGAAGCAGACCCTTTGGTCCAACTCGTCCATGCCGACCAGATATCCTAGATTAATCTAGTCCCCTTTGCCAGCACTTGCCCCATATCCCTCCAAACCCTTCCTATTCATATACCCATCCAGATGTCTTTTAAATGTTGCAATTGTACCAGCATGCACCATTTCCTCTGGCAGCTCATTCCATACACATACCACCCTCTGTGTGAAAACGTTGCCCCTCAGGTCCCTTGCTCCTTTCACCTTAAACTAATGCCCTCTAGGTCTGGACTCCCCCACCCCAAGACTAGCTATCCACCCTGTCCATGTCCCTCATGATTTGATCAACCTCTGTAAGGTCACCTCTCAGTCTCCAATGCTCCAGGCAAGTTGCCCCAGTCTATTCAGCCTCTCCCTATAGCTCATACCCTCCAGCCCTAGCAATATCCTTGCAAATCTTATGTGAACTGTTTCAAGTTTAATAACAGCTCTCCTACAACAGGGAGAACAGACATGAAAATAAAATTCCCCTCTACCCCCCCACACCTTAAAAATATTAATCACCCTCCCTCCACTGACCTCTAAGGAAGATAATTCCTTTGAAGAAAAATATTTCTCCATCTTAAATGGAAGGCTCCATATTTTTAAACTTATCTCTAGTGTCTCCCACAAGGGGAAGCATCTCTTTAACAACCACTCTGTCATGTTCCCTCAGGATCTTGTATGTTTCAAAAAGACTGCCTCTTATTCTTTACAACCTCAATGGTCACAGTTCCAACTTATTCAACTTTTCTTCTTCAATTCATGAGACCTAGATGTTGCCAACTGAGTCAGCATTTATTGCTTGTCCCTGGCTGTCTTGAGAAGGTGCTGGTGTGCTGCTTTGCTGCACCATATCATTGAGTATATCATTAGGAAGGGTTTAGAGAGATATGGGCCAAGTGCTGGCAAAAGGGACTAGATTAGTTTAGGATAACTGGTCAGCAAGGATGGGCTGGCCCAAGCATCTGTTTCCATGCTGTACAGCTTTGGGATTTTGTTTGGCACGGACTGGTTGGACCGAAGGGTTTATTTCTGTCCTGTATGACTCCATGACTGTATAACATTGAGTCAAAGTGGAAATGCCGTTGTGCCTGAACACTTGTGTGACTTTCCCAGTGACAGTGAGCTGGGGGCTGACTCTTGCCTCAGTCTCTCAGCCCTCTCGCTGGTCAAAGGCCCGCCTAGATTAAACTCTTCCACTCTCACTGTGTCCTCTCATCTGGCAGTACTCCCTGTGCCTTTAAACACCCCGTTTCACTGTATCAATTTTCAAAGCTGGTGATGAGCAGCTGGATTTGAGAGAACTTATTCAAGCCAAGCGCTCTGGCAGCGCAATTAGCGATCGTCCAGCTGTGACACCAGCTTCATACAGTCAATGGTGGACAGACTCCATTCCCGCTTTGCTGTCAATCTACACAGTTGAGAGAGCGAAACCATGTCTCTTCCTTTGAAGATGTCATCAACCAGGTTAATGAGGGCAAAGTGGTAGACCTTGTCCACGTGGAGCTTAGCAAAGCCTTCGACCATATGGTATACTGGTTAGTAAAGTTTGATCACAAGGGAACCAGGGAAGACTTGCCAAGTGGACACAAAATTGGCTTGATGGCAGGAGAAAGAGGGTGGTGGCAGAGGGTTGTTTTCCAGACTGGAAGCCTGTGACCAACGGTGTCCCACATGGATTGGTGCTGGGTCCACTGTCATTGGTCTTTATATAAATGACTTGGATGAGATGTAGGAGGCATGGTTAGTAAGTTTGCAGGTGACACCAACACTGGTGGTATAGTGGACCGCGAGGAAGGTTATTGAACAGTACAGTCGGATCTTGATCAACTGAGCCAATGGCAGTTTAATTTAGATAAATGCAAGGTGTTGTATTTTGGTGAGACAAACCAGGGCAGGATGTAACAGTTAATGCTAGGGTCCTGGGGAGTGTTGTCAAATGGAGAAACCTAGGGGTGCAGGTACATAATTCCTTGAAAATGTTGTCACAGGTAGAGAGGGTGGTGCAGAAGGCATTTAACACTCTTGCCTTCATCAGTCAGAGCATTGAGAACAGGAATTGCGAAGTCATGTTAAAGCTATATAAGACACTGGTATCACCACATTTGGAATACTGTGTATAATTCTGGTCACCTTGTTATTGGAAGAATGTTATTAAACTGGAAGTGACACAAACAAGATTTAGAAGGATGTTATTGAGACTGGAAGGTTTGAATTAGAAAGAGAAGCTGGATAGGCTGGGATTTTTTTTCACTGGAGCATTAGAGCTTGAGGGGTGCCCTTATAGAAGTTTACAAAATCAAGAGAGGCATGGTTAAGGTGACTAGCCAAGGTTTTTTTTTCCGTCAAGTAGGGGAATGCAAAGTTAGACAGCTTAGTTTTAAGATGACAGGGAAAGATTTAAAAGGGACATTAAGGGCAATTTCTCAAACAGAAGGTGGTGCGTATATGGAATGAGCTGCCAGAGGAAGAGGTGAAGGCTGATACAATTACTGCATTTAAAAGACATTTGGACAGGTACTTGAATAAGTAAGATTTAGAGGGATATGGACCAAATGCAGACAAATAGGACTAGCTCAGTTTGGGATGCCTGGTCGGCATGGACGGAAGGGTCTGTTTCTAGGATGTATGACACTGTGAGTTAGGTGTTCTTCTGCAGGTGAACTGAGGGAGCCCAGTGCAGTATGAGGTGCTTTCTATCAGACGAGACCTTAACCCTGCTCTCTGAGGTGGACCATACTCTGGCATCATCTCAAGGGAGTTCTGTTTACCTCTCAGTTAACATTACTGACACACGGAATGGGGTCATTCTGAATCATGGGAGCTTGCTGTGCACCTCACTGGCTGCAGCCTTTCCTGTGTTGACATGCGTCCCAAAATCTGCATGACGTCACACCTCCCTATCATCCTCCCGCCAACCATTCTACTTAAAACATCTCCCACCTGCCGGCAGTTGGACCAGTTTGAGATAGATTAAGATAATTGATGTCAGTTTGTAAGATAGCTACAATTTACAGGTTTGTTGTCTGTGCAGCACGCATGGGGGTATTCTGGGTTCCAGCATGGCGCTAGATAAATACCGGCTCTTTCTTTCCTGACGCATGTGTTATTCCCATAAGACCACACTGCCATTGCAGACCCTCAATTATTAGGAATACCTTTGTAGTGAATTTAACGAGGTCCCTGAGTATGAGTTCCCTGATTGGGGCTGTTAATTGATCCAGTCAGGGAGCCCTGGCTGACAGATACAAACAGAAGTGTCTGGGGTTCTGTTCACTCTGAGAGCTGGCTCTGAGGGAGCTAGGTCAGTGTCAAGGACTCTCCTCATGTAAATAAAGAGTGACTTGGTGATGGGATATTGGCCTCTGTGGAGTTATTTTAACATTGATATTGGCAGTGTCCCGGATCACATGTTGACCTGGATGTTTGATTCTAGAATCTCTGCTATCATCACAAGAGGATTCAAGCTGGGATGCTCACTTGTCAAGCAGTCTTGTCAAATTTATTCTTTTTTGGGCATGGCAGGCAAGGCCAGAATTTGTTGCCCGTCCCATAACTGCCGTTGAATTGATGAGGTGCATTTCAGCATCAAATACCCCGCTGTGGGTCCAGAGTCACATCTAGGCCAGATCAGATAGGGACAGCAGATTTCCTTCACTAAAGGACATGTCTGAACCAGATGGGATTTTCCCTACAATAATGGTCACCTCTAGCTAAATCCAGATTTTATTAATTTAAATTTGGGGCCACATGGTGGCTCAGTGGTTAGCACTGCTGCCTCACAGTACCAGGGACCCGAGTTCGATTCCAACCCTCTGGGGACTATTTGAGTGGAATTTGCACATTCTCCACGTGTCTGGCTGGGTTTCCTCAGAGTGCCTGGGTTTCCTCGCACAGTCGAAATATGTGCAGGTTGGGTGGATTGGCCATGCCAAATTGCCCCATGGTGTCCAGGGATGTGCAGGCTAGATGGATTGGCCATGGGATATTGTCTATAGTGTGCAGGGATATGCAGGCTAGGTGGATTAGCCATGTCAAATTGTCCCATAGTGTCAAGGGATGTGCAGGCTAGGTAGATTAGCCATGAAAAATTGTCCATCGTATGCTAGGATTTGCAGGCTAGGTGGATTAGCCATGCTAAATTGTCCCATAGAGTCAAGGGATGTGCAGGTTAGGTAGATTAACCATGGGATATTTTCCATAGTGTGCAGGGGTGTTCAGGCTGGGTGGATTGGCCATGGGATATTGTCCATAGTGTGCAGGGGTGTTCAGGCTAGGTGGATTGGCCATGGGATATTGCCCATAGTGTGCAGGGGTGTGCAGTCTAGGTGGATTGGCCATGGGATATTGCCCATAGTGTGCAGGGGTGTTCAGGCTAGGTGGATTGGCCATGGGATATTGCCCATAGTGTGCAGTCTAGGTGGATTGACCATGGGATATTGTCCATAGTGTGCAGGGGTGTTCAGGCTAGGTGGATTGGCCATGGGATCTTGTCCATAGTGTGCTAGGATTTGCAGGCTAGGTGGGTTAGTTACTGGAAATGCAGGGTTACGAGGATAGGGTCGGGGGGTGTGGAAGCTCTTCAGAGGGTCTGTGTGGACTCGATGGGCTGAATGGCCTGCTTCGGTACTGTTGGGATTCTCTGAAATTGAAACTAGAACCGCTGTTTCCCAGCACATTAGCCTGAGCTTTTGGATTACTAGCCCAGTGACATTAACACATCAGCGTCTCCTCGTAATTTTAATCGCCTCGCAAGGTATATTATCGAATAGTGACTAAAAGCTGATGTACTGGTGGAGAGGGTAACAGGAACTTTGTTGTGTCTCCCAGACCCCATCTGTGTTCCAGCATTTGACCACGGCCTTGGCTTAATGACAGGAATGGCACCGGTTAACCCAATGATGACCGGCATCAGCCTGCTCCGACCGCCAGTCCCTCCAGGGTTATCCGTAGTGAAAGAAATCATCCACTGCACCAGCTGTACTCTCTTTCCCGCCAATCCAAGTAAGTCCGATCAGCACATACAGCCCCAATATGTCTGCCCTAGTGTGACAAAATGTGTCATAAAGAGGGATTTGTTCTGTCCTGGTTCTCTTAAAAAGGGGTGGTGTCCATCTGCTGCCGACGTGTCTGCTCCATGGAAAGCTGAGGGTATAAGCTTTGGGTTTTATTTTCAAAATTGGACAGGAGAAACGTGAGTGGGTGGAGTCAGGCTCGCATAGCCTCAGGGTTTTAATTTTCGCTTTTAGTTGTTGAAGTTGGGGCTCTTTGGAGTTGAAGCTGCTAGATAAAGCTCTCTCTCTCTCTCTGCTGCTGCTGCAAAAAGCTTGAGTTCTCTCTCCACTGCTGGATACAACCTGTCAGTTTCTCCTTTCTCCAGCATTGGGGGAGATCTCAAGTGAGGGAACCCTGTTTCGCTAAATTTGCCTTTGCCAAGGGTGTATGTATTGCATACTGGAACGGACGATGACTGGTAGTTAAATAATATTTTATTAAGTCTTTGAATAGAGTTAAAGATTGTGCCAATTCTTTTTTTTATTGCTTGTGTTTTAACTGTGGTGGAAGAATAAAGTATGTTTTGCTTAAAGTTTAGTAGTTTCACCAATCGAATCACATCCGGAACACATTTGCCTTGAAAGAAGCTAAACGATAGGGACTGGGCTAGATATGTTTTGAGGAGGTTTGGTCTGGTCCATAACACTGGGTTTAACTGGGAGGAAAAAAGGTTGAGAAGGCTTTGATGTGTTCAGCTTTCATTGTGGTCAGCATCAGTATGGGAACAGACTGTCTGCTATCCTTCTGAAGCTGTCTTCTCTTCAGATATATCATCCAGCTTTGCCGACTTAATAGGAGGCTTTCAGGCTATCTTCTGGGCCTGTGATCACATAGTTGTGCTCTCCATTACTAAGGCCGCCAGGAGCATCCAAAGCTCAATTAGAACAGTCAGTCCCTCAGGTCTGCCACGCCACTCATTACAATCATGGCTGATCTATTCTATTTTGACCTCTGCTGTTCCTATCTCTCAGCACCCTTGTGTAGCCACCTTTGCTTTGAAATCCAGTCCAATACTCATCTTGTGGACCATACGGCATAGTAGCAGAAGTAGGCCTTTGAGTCTGTTCTGCCCCTGAATGAAATCATGGCTGATTTCATCTTCCTCAGCAACGCTTTCCTGCCTGTTCTCCATAACCCATGATTCCCCTCCTGCTTAAAAATCTACCTCAACCTTGAATTGTCTTAATGGCCCTGCCTCGACAGCCCGCTGTGTTCAAGAACTGCTTGTGTGATTTTTAACTTTCTGAGAGAAGAAATTCCTCCTCATCGCCGGCTTAGTTATGAGATTATGCCCTTTAGTCCTAGACTATCTCACAAAGGGGAAATGACCTATCCACATCTATCCTGTCAAGTCCCCGAGAGTCTTATATGGTTCAATAAGGGCACCTCTCATTCTGCTAAATTCTAATGAATACAGGCTTGACTTATTCAATCGTTCCTCATAAAAAACTCCTTCCATGTCCAATATTAGCAGGCGAACCCTTTCCAGATTATTCCTCGATTCCTGCCCCTTTTTGTTTAGTGTGTGAGAGAATTATCTTGTCTTGCTCCTGAATGACCCCGTTCCACTAACTAGATTGTGTCCTTTTGTTTCTGATTTACTCCATCAGAGGAAATATCGATTGAGTCCTTTTAACATTTGAAATGCTTTGATCAGATCACTCTTCAATCTTCTAAACTCAAGGGAGACAGATCAAGTTTATGGAACTTGTCTTTGTAATTAAACACTCTGACCCTATGTATCATTCTGTGCAGCTATCTCTGTTAATGCAACAATCTTCTTCCTGAGGTGTGATGTACACAAGAGACTTGATCAGGATATTGAAAACAAGGTTATTAAGATAAAGGCCAACATGCCATTAACCTTTTTTCGATTGCTTTTTGTACCAGTCTCTTAGCTGTCAATCTCCTCTACAGGCTGAAGGGTCTCTCACATTTTAGAAATTACTTGTGGCTTTAATGTTTTTGGGTTCAAAGTGGATGACCGCACAGTTGCTCGTTCATACAAACCTACATCCTTTCGGCTCCCATTTACTCAACTTATTGACCCCAACCCCGCCTCTCCCCAACACCAACTTTTCAAGACCAGTGTGAATGAGCAAGAAATACCATTCCATTCCCTGTGACACCCACATCCTAAGATCACAAAGCAAGAGCTGTGATCTAAGTGAATTTCTCTTCTTTTTATTTGTACTGTACAAGGAAATATGGGTATCAATGCTGAAAATGTGTTGCTGGAAAAGCGCAGCAGGTCAGGCAGCATCCAAGGAGCAGGAGAATCGACGTTTCGGGCTTGAGCCCTTCTTCAGGAATGAGGCTTTTGGGCAGGGGGACTGAGGGGAAAAGGTAGGGAGGAGGGACTTGGGGGAGGGGCATTGGAAATGCGATAGGTGGA
>NC_057721.1:3811720-3854198 GCF_004010195.1 Chiloscyllium plagiosum | reverse complement strand
GCAAGTTTTGCATTTCTTGCGGTTGCAGGGGAAGGTGCCGGGAGTGGAGGTTGGGTTGGTGGGGGGTGTGGACCTGACGAGGGAGTCACGGAGGAAGTGGTCTTTTTGGAACGCTGATAGGGGAGGGGAGGGAAGTATATCCTTGGTGGTGGGGTCCGTTTGGAGTTGGTGGAAATGACGACGGATGATACGATGTATATGGGTATCAATGGCTGGGGCGGTATTTATTGCCCGTCCCTATTGGCCCCTTGGTGGTGAGCTGCCATCTTGTACCGCTGCAGTCCATGTGCTGTAGACCTACAATGCCCTTATGGATGGAGTTCCAGGATTTGGACACTGAAGGAACTGCGATATATTTCCAAGTCAGGGTGGTGAGTGGCTTGGAGGGGAATTTGCAGGTGATGGTGTTCCCATGTATCTGCTGCCCTTGCCATTCTTAATGGAAGCAGTCATGGGTTTGGAAGATGCCGTCCGAGGATATTTGACGAATTTCTGCAGTGCATCTTGTAGGTGGTGCACAGTGCTGCTAAGGAGCGTCAGAGGTGGAGGGAGTGGATGTGGTGGATTGTGGGGGGGAATGGGTGGTGCCAATCTTGAGAAGCTATGAGTTTGGGGGGGAGGGGTGGTGGTGATGCGTGTCAGTACGTTGAGCAAAAAGGCACAGAAAGGATACAGATTTGTGACAATGAGCAATTGTGAGGTTGTCCGCTTTAAGACCAAGAGCTGCTTTGACCCGGATGGTGTCAAGCTTTTTTAATGTTGTTGGAACTGCCCCCATCCAGATAATTGCTTTCAACTAACCAAGCCCATCCTCAACTTAACACTGCTGAGCAATCTGTGAGGAATTAGCCTCTGTCTGTTTATCTCTCCAGAACCTCCTCTCTAGGCCAGGTTTAAGCCCTGCACGCTTAGAATCAAGACAACAAGATCTAATTTTCTGGGGCTGTTGCTAATGAGTTCAGAGGATCCAAGTGTTTAACATAAAACAAATTTCCATGTTGATTATATCGGCAGTAGAACTGTTATGGATCAAATCAGACCCCCTTCAAAATCGATTATGAAGGTAGCCTCGACCCTAACTTTATCTTATTTTAAAGGCAAATGGGAGGTGCTGTGTTCCACATGCAATTTGATTGGTCAAACCACTCAATGGGAAACAAAATACAATTTATACAAACATTGTAATTAAAATACAGCAAAAGAAAGAGGAACTTGGAATAACCAAGCTTAACAGAATAATAGATACAGTACCTATTACTGATTCAGTGTTCCAATATAGTACGTTCCCATAAACATAGCCCATGGCAAAATTCAGACACAGGTTATCTCATATGCAACTCCTGTAGCAGGCAGAGAACCCCCAGCCTATAGCTGTAAGTGAGAGAGAGGGACAAAAATAGCCTCTACCTCTTCAAGACTCCAACAGCAACTGCTGAAAGCAAAATGTTGAAAGATCCTGGTTCTGAGGGTGAGAGGCAGGCTGCACCCGTTCAGGCTGCTTCTTCAGTCAGTTCTGCTATAACACGTTAATTCTGTTCTCACGCAATCCCATGTTATAAGAAAATCACGTAACTCAGCACTATTTAGACAAATGGAAAGCTGGAATTGCATTATAACCGATACATGCTTTAAAAGGTTTGTGCTTTAGAAACGGTGTCCCCAGTTCGTCAATCACACAACGGCGAATTCGCATTAAGGAAATGTGCGTTATAGCAGAACAACCTCTATTGTTCCAACTCTTTAAAAAAAAACCCCAAGGCCTCTGATCTTCACATGGACAGCTCGTTACCTGTCCCCCCAGTCCTCTCTCTGAAAGAAACCAGGACAGAACACTAGCTCTTAAAGCCACATTATCATCACGGGAAGCAGCTGAAACTCACTGTGGAAATGGCATTCTGGAATTAATGTAAAACAAATCAGTGTGTTGGCTTATCGGATCAGCCTTAAGTCATGAACAGTCTCTTCACATCAGAAAATTACAGAACCTCATCCACACAATTGCTGTTACAATAAAATGTTCTCATTTGTTAATGTTTGAAGCAGCCTAGCAATTACAGTGAGTATCCAGACTGTGTAGTACGAATGAATTGCTCTTCAGAGATAGCCCAGTGATTTCAGGTGAGGTCTCACTCTCTGCACTGGAGGACCGTGCTGCTGGTTGCTTCACGAATAATTGCAGCATCGTTGATTTATAAACGCCCCAGTGGGTAATCGGTATTGTATCACTGGACAGTCTTTGAATGTAATCAGGCACGGCAGGTCAACAGCGTTTGCTTTTGCATTTCAAAAGAGAAGCAGAATAATTTCCACTGAGAATTTCAAAGTGCCAGAAGATGGGAGCGAGTTGATCCAGTTTTCTGGGTTATAGCCAGACAAGGAATATGTAGGACACGGCTCATGGTACAGTGAGAGAAGCCAGTCATAACGGGAGGACGATTTTGAGCAACTTTCCTCATTGCAGGATGGCACAGTGGCTCAGTGGTTAGCACTGCTTCCTCATGACGCCAGGGACCCAGGTTCAATTCCACCCTCGGGCAACTGTCTGTGTGGGAGTTTGCACATTGTGCTCCAGTTTCCTCCCACAGTCCATAGCCGGGGGCTATGTAGAGTAATACAGTAGGGGAATGGGTCTAAGTGGGATACCCTTTGGAGGGTCAGTGTGGACTTGTTGGGTCCAATGGCCTGTTTCCACACTGTAGGGACCCTATGCTTTTATGTGCAGGTTATGTGGATTGGTCTTGGGAAATTGCCCATAGATTCCAGGGGGCAGGTTATGTGGATTAGCCATGGGAAATGCAAGGTTACGGAGATTGGGTGGGTCTAGGTGGGATGCTCGGTGTGGAACTGATGGGCCGAATAGCTTGCTTCCACATTGCAGGGAGGCTATGATTCTGTGATCTGGCTCAGCCTGGTGCTGTTTCATTTCCAGATCTGCCCCCTCCAGCCACTCGTGACCGTCCACCCGGCTGCAAGACGGTGTTCGTGGGCGGCCTGCCAGAGAACGCTGGTGAGGACGAGATCCGTGAAGTCTTCGAGCAGTGCGGCGAGATCACAGCCATCCGCAAAAGCAAGAAGAACTTCTGCCACATCCGTTTCGCCGAGGAGTTCATGGTGGACAAAGCCATCTACTTGTCAGGTGCATCAGCTCTTCCTGCCCGCTGATCCTCTCACACTTCGGTCAGAGGCGCCAACCTTCCAATAGAACCTAGTTTGGAGGCTCGGGACTGGCATTACAAATGCCTGAGCATGAGCAGGTTCCCTCAAGCCTTATCCAGGCTACCTGAGGAACCATCTTCCCAAGGCCTGTCAGGCAGGGAGGCACTGCGGGCCCATTTGAGAGGCTGGAGGGGGCATTTCTGAGAGAGAAAGGGGGCATCCCTGTCCTTTCTGCTGGCATGGGGTGGGGCAACTTCCATTGGGCACTTGGCCGGGTGCAGAGGCTAAAGAGGAGGGACCAGTCTTTTCGCCAGGGTAGACAAGTGCTCACTCCCTCCCAGGAGGAGGCCCCCTAGTGGCCATTAATTGCCCTAAATTGGCCTAAAGTTTTGCCCAACACCTCCCCTGCCCCTTCCCCAGGGAAGCTATCTCACCATCAGCTCCCACCAGCACATCCCCACCCCCCCCACCAACCCTTTCCCAAATAACTCCTGGGAATCCATTAAATTCACGCCAACATTTCAGGAAACTCATCCTCCCAACAGTGAAGTTGCCTATTGATTATTATGGATGGAAATGTGTTGCTGGAAAAGCGCAGCAGGTCAGGCAGCATCTAGGGAACAGGAGAATCGACGTTTCGGGCATTAGCCCTTCTTCCGGAACCTTATTGATTATTATGGTCTCCTAAGGCAGCGCTTCCATTTTGGAAAGTAGGAATTGGGAAACAGGACTGACTCCAGATCAAACACCTCCCTCTGTCCTCAGACTGCCAAAAGGTGAGGCCCTCGCTGAAACACATGTCCAGGGACAGGCTTAAGGAATGGAGATGGGCAAGTTCGATTCCATTCCCAAAGACCTCAAAGCCAGTGCTTCAGTACTGGAATCAGTAACTCCACCGTATAAAGTGGAGTTGAGATTTCCTGATCCTTTTCAAATCCCCTCACAATCACTCCTTAATCTCTCACCCATCACCCACTTTATGAATAGCCCTCACCAGTCCTATTATAACAATTGTTGATGAATAACCCCTGAAATCCCTAACTAAACAACATACTCTTAAAAGCAGCTCTATGAACTTGCAGAAGTACTTCTAAAATGACTAGGCAATAGGGTTGCAGCCAAGAGCCCATAAAATTTCCCAAGAGAATGATTGGAAAGGTTTAAACATTTAGATGTATTTGTCAGTCTAGGCTATCCTATCAATAGAATAAAGTAGACAATACTTTCTTTACCCAGTAGATGAACATTTTTTAAATCATCTGAAATGTTTTTAATATATACAATGTTGATATTTTAATTCACAGCTTGCTAGTTGGGTAAAGTAACAATTTGCTAAACACAATGACTTATTGGATGGTTACACATTCTCATTGCAACACTATCATGACACACCTTAATGAACACAGGTAGCGCCTCTCACCACAACATTTCATGATGAACCGTAAAAGGCGGAAAACCCATTTTACATCTAATTTTGTGATTAATTTATATGACTTATAATTTATCCTTTTAAAGGCCTCCCACTTCAGTCTGTTATTCATACCAAGAAACCCAACAACTGCTAAAGTCTGGCCCGCTCTGTAAAAGTCTTTAGTACTTACTGAGATGGGCTGTTGGTGATCCCAATAGCAGTGTCACTTTGCCAAGTGGGTAGCTTTCATGACTGAACCCCTTCTCATAGAATCGTACAGTACAGAAGAGGCCCTTTGGCCCATCATGTCAGTAATGGCCAAGGGAGGAAAGGGACGCGGGTGCTTTACATGCTGCTTGGTGGCCATTTCTCATGTCCCTCCTCAAGTGCCCAGCAAAGCACCCCTCTCAATGCCATGTTAGCAGCAAACTGGTTCCCACACTGTACACGGCACTACATGAAGAGAGAGCAATGTGAGAAAGAGATGAGGCCCAGGTGGGGTGGGATGGGGTGGCGGGTAGAGGAGGGGGTTGCTCACCCTTCATTTGAACCCAACATTGAACGCCATCGGTTCGGTCTCATTTCTATTGACGTGTGTTCGCAAGCAGGCTATCGAATGAGGCTGGGATCGAGCACGGACAAGAAAGACACAGGTCGCCTGCATGTGGACTTTGCTCAGGCTCGCGACGATCTATATGAGTGGGAGTGTAAGCAGCGGATGTTTGCCCGGGAGGAACGGCACCGGCGCATGCTGGAGGATGAACACCTGAGACCACCCTCTCCTGCGCCGATTGTACACTATTCAGAGCATGAGGCCAGCCTCATGGCTGAGAAACTCAAAGGTACTCCTGCATCTCTGACGTTGAAACGGCGTTCGGCTGGGTTCTGCAGGGACTGCATGTACTCAATCCGACCTTTATCTGCTGTCAGTATATTTAGGGCTTGACTACAGCCAACAACCATCAATGCACAGCTGAGAGAACAGCCTTAAAAACATTTTGCTGAATATCAAATGTAGCACAGACACCAGGCAGACACACTCTTGATAACAAGGCTTCTGTTCAAACGAGAAACTTCACTGGAATAGCTTTTGACCATGCTTAAAATTTATCAGACAATAATGTTCCTGAATTTCAATAGATAAATTGGGCATTCCCTTCATTCAGCTGAACACATACACACTTACATAGATACATAGACACTCGTATATAAGCACGCACACTTACATAGATACACACACATATACACACGCACTTCCATAGATAGCTACATACGTACACACACACTTACATGCACATACTCACACACTTACACAGATACACACATATATACACACACACTTACATAGACATACACATACACACACACGCTTACATAGATTCACACATAATATATACACGCACCTACATAGACACACAAATACAGACACACTCATTCACTAACACACTTTCAGATATAGACACATCCTGACAGATATATGCTCATATAGACAAATGTGTATGCACACACCTGGTCACTTACACGCACTAGTCCCTCATCAATTACATTGATTGCAGTGGGGCAATGTTGGTGAATAGTTTTGGGAAATGATATACTTGCTGTGCGTCTGACACCCACTGTCAACTCCAAGCACACCTTGGTCAGACATGGGTGCAGCAAATGACTGTAATGTACTGCTCCAACAACATGTCAAAACTCCCACATTCAGAAAAAGCTCTCCAACAGCATCAGTGATACTTGCACATTCGTTCAGTGATTGTTATTGAACTAATAATGTCAGGCACGTTTGAACTACTGACACCCAATTCACCTGTGAAGAATTGTAAGTGAACAAAAGGTGGAAGGCTCTTTGCTCATACGTTGTGTACTGTTTGTGTGATACTAGTCCCCACTTGTTCTGGGATGGACTCAGACACATTGCTGGCGAGAGGGTATATATAGCAAAATCAGGAAGTAATTTTTAAAAATGCTTTGAACCGTTTTCTCAAGAATGGTTTTTCGTATTATAACAGCACAAAAAATCTTGATTGAGTTCATAATCGAAGGCCAATAATCAAAGTTATTAATGTTGTGGTTCTGTTCGCCGAGCTGGAAATTTTTGTTGCAAACGTTTCGTCCCCTGTCTAGGTGACATCCTCAGTGCTTGGGAGCCTCCTGTGAAGCGCTTCTGTGGTGTTTCCTCCGGTGTTTATAGTGGCCTGTCCCTGCCGCTTCCGGTTGTCAGTTTCAGCTGTCCGCTGTAGTGGCCGGTATATTGGGTCCAGGTCGATGTGTTTGTTGATGGAGTTTGTGGATGAGTGCCATGCCTCTAGGAATTCCCTGGCTGTTTTTTTTTGGCTTGCCCTATAATGGTAGTGTTGTCCCAGTCGAATTCATGTTGCTTGTCATCTGCGTGTGTGGCTACTAAGGGTAGCTGGTCGTGACGTTTCGTGGCTAGTTGATGTTCGTGGACAGCTGAAACTGACAACCGGAAGCGGCAGGGACAGGCCACTATAAATGCCGGAGGAAACACCACAGAAGCGCTTCACAGGAGGCTCCCAAGCACTGAGGATGTCACCTAGACAGGGGACGAAACGTTTGCAACAAAAACTTCCAGCTCAGCGAACAGAACCACAGCAACGAGCACCCGAGCTACAAATCTTCTCGCAAACTTTGAAAGTTATTAATTCCTAATGAAAACATTGCATTTTCGATAGACTGTGATTGAGGATAATGTAATGTTGTGGAGTGTACATTCATCCACCGAACTGTAGATTTTATAGCACCTTTAATTTAGGTCATTCTTCACAAGAGAGTCCGAATTAACTAATCTTTTGAGCAAATCTTGATAGCTGTTCTTTTTTTGAAAAGTGTGAAGGAGAAAAAAAGCAAACTAGCTCTCATTTTCACACTTCAGGGAAAAGTCTGCGGTTGCTAGAAATTTGTAACTCAAAGAGAAATGCTGGATGCAGTCAGCAGAATGGACAAGAGCTGTGGGGCTCGTGGTAAAGTTATGTGTTCAGGTCTCTGACGCCTCGTCAGAACTGGGAACAGTTAGAGACGGAACAGTTTTGAGTCAAATGCAGAGACGAGAGGACGAAAGTACAAGAGAGAAGGTCTTTGATTTGATTTGATTGATTGTTGTCACGTGTCTAAACCCAATGAAAAGCTTTGTTTTACGAGCAGTACAGGCAGACCATAGCAAACAAGGTCTTGCAGATCATGGGGTGCTTAGACAGAGCAAGGCACACAGCGTTACAACTACACCGGGGATCCACAGAGAAAGAACAACATTAGCGAGATCAATATTATTTGAGGTTAGAGATGTCCATTCAGCAGTCTAGTAAGAGCAGGGAAGAAGCTGTTCTTGAACCTGTTGGTGAGTGTGTTCAAGCTTCTGTATCTTCTGCCTGGCGGAGAAAGTTGGAAGAGAGTATTACCGGGATGGGAGGGGTCTTCGATGATGTTGGCAGCCTTTCCACAGCAACGAGAAATGTAGGCAGAGTCCATGGATGGGAGGTTGGCTTCCGTGATGGTCTGGGCTGTGTGCACACAACTTTCTGTAGTTTCTTACAGTCCTGGGCAGAGCAGTTGCTGTACCAGGCCATTATGCGCCCAGATGGAATGCTTTCCTCATGGGAATGCCGAATTTCCTGAGCCGCCTGAGGGAAAAGAGTCATTCCCGATGAAGGGCTTTTGCCCGAAACGTCGATTTTCCTGCTCCTCGGATGCTGCCTGACCTGCTGTGCTTTTCCAGCACCACTCTAATCTCGACTCTAATCTCCAGCATCTGCAGTACCCACTTCTGCTGGAGAAGAGGTGTTGTTGCACCTTCTTGACCATCGCATCTACGTGGGAATTCCAGGACACTGTTGGTTATCGTCACTCCTCGGTAGAAAAGACGAGAGTGATTACATAACAAATGAGATGCTGGTGTAAGCCACAAAGGGGTGGTAATGAGCTAAGCAAAGAAATAAAAGACAATCTAGTGGAGGTGTAAAGTTGTACATTATTAGTACCGCTGCATTACCATAGCTGATGCCCAAAATTCCCGGGGAAAAAAGGGGTTGGGAGTGTAAGGGAATTGTGGCGCCTGCTTCCCATAGGAATGACCACAGTCTAGTGTTGTTTGGTTCAGAGCTCGTTGTATTTAAATTAGCTATTCTGGCTGCTTGAAAATAAAACTGACCAGCAGCTGCCCTCCTGTGTGTCGCACGATTCTGCAGTGCAGCTAAGATTGTGGCTCTCTGGAGCACTTGCTCATAACAATTGGTGCCAGACTAATTAGTTCCTAGGCGTTTACAGAGAACACAGCGTTAAGTGGGGTTGCGTTTATGATCTGAAAGTTTTGGGCTTGGTTCTAGAAGGCTGGGAAAGTAGTATATTTCAATCTCTCCACCTTTCCAAATTATAGCAGACCTTCCCTTTTGACGTTTACCCCCTCCTATCCCCATTTACGTGACTCTGTACTTGTTTTACACTAGCTGAACCTCGAACTTGCATCAGTTCGGCCCAAAGGTCTGATCTGAAATATTGGCCTGGAGTTTTGATGTTCCGACAGTTGGTACTCCCAGTGTTTATGAGAGCTGTGCACGGGGATTCTGCGTAATCCCCAAGGTAGCAGATTCTGAAGGAGTTTGCTGGGAGATTGAGGTTTCCACTGGGCGATCCCACAATGCCTGCGATCTTCTGAAAGTCTACATTTAGGTTGGGGGATTTCCTCAGGAAACTGAGTAAATAGTTGCTCAGGAAAAGTTAAATACACCATCTGACTGCTGAATGACTACTCAACTGAGGCCATAGTTAATCTCGCACATCCTCAGCCACACCTCCCCAAGACACCTTCCACTCCCAGATGAGTGAATGATGATTTATTGTCACTTGTGCTCTACAATGTATAACACAGTAAGATAGAGCGTGAGGCTTCAGCATTTGCCACAGCCCGGCACCATTTTGAATAGTTTAAGAATAAAAAGGTGCTGCTGAAAGAGAGTCCATCACCATTCTGCCACCTCCACCATGGGTCCCAAGCCAATGCACATCTCACCGTCACGCCTCCAACGCCAATGCCAGACCCACCAACATCAGAGTCACCACCTTTCAGACACCATCTCTTCGTCACTGGACCCAACACTCGCCCCACACCAGCAACCCCCTGCTCTGCTGCCACCACTGTCACGCCAACAACCAGAAGACCTGGTCAGGGCCTACCATAACCAGGAGGCCACCGCCTCACCAAGATTCCCGCTCCGGCTGCCATCCTCCGTCGTGTCACCCTCGCTGCTACTGACAGGAAAAAGGTGAAGAAAAAGAAATAGGACAAAAAGGGTAAAGAAAGAAGGGAGGAACGGACAGGCCTAGGATTCTGAACGCTGCTTACCTTGCCACCGTCGCCATCTTGAACGATCGGAACCCCTTCCCCCACATTGGACCCAGCCCTCCTTCGCTCACTCCAGGCCTCACTCCACACTTTCTCTTGCTGCCTAACCTTTCCCAACACCCTGGCTCCCTAACTCAAACTCCTGGGAGCTGCTCTCCTCTCTCCACTCCGGACCTGGTTTGCTTCCCCAACTCCCCTAAACTCTATATCGCTTCCCTGGTCATCTGGCATTCATCATCCATCCACCCTAGCAATCTATCCCTTGGCACCTCAGCCTCCTCCACTGCATCCGACACCCTGGGTGCCCTACCCACCTGGCCCCTGCCTACCTGGCCCTTTTGCTCCTGGTACCTTGCTAGTTACAGAGCTAACAGTCTCCCCAGCTGGCACCTCACCTGTCTGTGACTCTGTCACCTTACCCATCTGGTTCCCTCCCCTCCCCAACACTCTTACCTCTTAATTTACGTATTTACTGTAAAGTGACTGTGGTTTGGGACCGACAAACATCTAAATTACAGCAGCTGACTGCTGTGAAGAAGGGCCCTTGTCTGCTTCCCTCTGACACTATGAGAGAACTCTCATAATACAATGATCGCTTCACATTTCTTAGAAAGCCCAGGCTGGAATCTCCTCTGAGAAATGTGGAGCTCTCTCAAGTCGCGGTGACGTGGTAATTGAGTCATACAGCACGGAAACCGACCCTTTGGTCCAACTCATCCATAGGAACTAGACATCCCAATTCATGCATAGGATGTAGCTGTCGCTGCCTGAACTTACATTTATTGCCCATCCCTAATTGCCCCTTGAGAAGGTGGTGGTGAGCTGCCTTCTTGAACTGCTGCTGTCCATGTGCTGTAGGTAGAGCAGACGCGAATGATGCTGAACATAGAACATAGAACATTACAGCACAGTACAGGCCCTTCAGCCCTCGATGTTGCGCCGACCTGTCATACCAATCTGAAGCCCATCTAACCTACACTATTCCATGTACATCCATATGCTTGTCCAATGACGACTTAAATGTACTTAAAGTTGGCGAATCTACTCCCGTTGCAGGCAAAGCATTCCATACCTCTGACATCTGTCCTATATCTATCACCCCTCAATTAAAAGCTATGCCCCCTCGTGCTCGCCGTCCCCATACTTGGAAAAAAGGCTCTCCCTTTCCACCCTATCTAACCCTCTGATTATCTTATATGTCTCTATTAAGTCACCTCTCAACCTTCTTCTCTCCAAGGAAAACAGCCTCAAGTCCCTCAGCCTTTCCTCGTAAGACCTTCCCTCCATACCAGGCAACGTCCTGGTAAATCTCCTCTGCACCATTTCCAAAGCTTCCACATCCTTCTTATAATGCGGTGACCAGAACGGTACATATTGTGCAGTCATTGGATAACAAAAACATTGGCGGTGATGCGCAACATGGAAGCAAAATACTGTGGATGCTGGAAATCGGAAGTCCGGGCATAGCGAGCTGGAGCAGATCAGGCAGCCTCTACGGAGAGCAATCGAGTTAATGTTTCAGATCGGAGACCTGTTGCAGTTTTGCTCAGTTTTTGAGAAATTAACAAGGCATTTGGGTCACTGAGCAGGAAGTGGAAGAGAAGTTGAACAGGACGATGCTGAGGGCTCTTCTGGAGCACTGTGTCCAGTTCTGGTCGCCCAGTCATAGGAAGGATATTATTAAACAGGAGAGGGGTTCTGAAGAGATTGACCAGGATGTTGCCACAAATGGAAGGGCTGAGTTATACAGAAAAGCTGGATAAAGCTGGGACCTTTTTCACTGAAGCATAGGAGGTTGAACTGATAGAGGTTTATAAAGTCATGAGGGGTGCGGATAAATTGAATGGCAGTTGTCTTTTCCCCAGGTGAGGTAAGGGGCATACCTTTAAAAGGTGAGAGGAGAAAGATTTACACAAGAGGCAAACTTTTCACACAGAGAGTGGTCCGTGTATGGGACGAACTTCCAGAGGAAGTCATGGATACTGGTCCAGGTACAGCTTTTAAAAGGCATTTAGATAAGTACATGAATAGGAAAGATTTAGAGGGATATGGGTGGGACTAGTTTAGTTTGGGATTACAGTCAGCACGGACGTGGTTGGACCGAAGGGTCTGTTTCCGTGCTGTATGACCCTTTTGCCTCTGTAAGTCACTTGCCGTGACATGCAGGTGCTGACATCCAGAATCACAGGATTTTACAGAGTGCAGGCAGAGGCCGTTTGGCCCACTGTGTTTGTCCTGCTTGTCCAAGATCTTCATGTGAGATGGTTGCCTCCAAAACCACACCCACACGCAGTTGCACTGTTTGCAGCCAGACATTAACAGGCAGCACCATCTCTCAGCAGCCTTCTTCCCTCGGATGTTGAGTGTTCTGGATAACTATGCCTGCAGTGGGTTGACTGTAAGTATATGAGAGCGGCGTTATTTCCCAGGTGGATTCGAGACTGAAGAGTGCATGCTGTTTGACGATCTACACTGCTGCGGTGTCTGATTTCTCTGGTAATGGAATGGGACCTCTGTGCTGATGCAGTTCAATTTCCCCGCTGACTCAGATGGGTCCCTGTGTCTGTACTGTATAATCTCCCAGGCCGTCCAAGTATTTTCTCCCGTCATGTTTAATTTTCTCATCGACCCATCCACAGCCCATGCTTTTCCGTCTAATCCAGGCATTTCCTCTCCACTGGCAGCTTTCTCCCTTTCACTAGAATCATTTGTCTCCATTCTGTGGCTACTTATTGAAATGATGCAGGCACCAGAATAAAGAGTGGAAGGATGGAGTTACAGTGGCAAAGCAGATATTGAGACACAAATTTAACGGGATATGAAATGGAGATTACTGTGGATAATTTGATCTTTTCTGTCAACACTAGGGGAGTTAGATTAGATTAGATTCCCTACAATGTGGAAACAGGCCCTTCGGCCCAACAAGTCCACACCGACCCTCCGAAGAGCAACCCACCCAGACCCATTCCCCTACATTTCCCTCTGACTAATGCACCTAACACTATGGGGCAATTTAACATGGCCAATTCACCTAACCTGCACATCTTTGGAGGAAACCAGATTCTAGATTAGAGTGGTGCTGGAAAAACACAGCGGTTCAGACAGCATCCGAGGAGCAGGAAAACCAGAGCACCCGGAGGAAACCCACAGAGACACAGGGAGAATGTGCAAACTCCACACAGACAGTTGCCCGAGGTGGGAATTGAACCCTGTGAGGCAGCAGTGCTAGCCACTGAGCCACCATGCTGCCCCTGAGATTATAAGCGTGTTACTCTCTCATGGTAACACCAACAAAGCTTGCAGCATGCTGTCAGATGTAGCAAGAAAGTGTAGGAGATTGCTATTAGCTGCTCTGGTGGTAGCTTTTGGCAATGGATCAGAATAGAGACTCTTTCAAAAGGTGGAAGCCAGTCTGGCCAACAACAAAGGAAGAAGTAAATGGGAGCCATTTACATTTCCAGCCCATTGATAAAGATACAACCACCCCCCCACCCCACCCCCACCGGTCCCTCGTGATCTGTCACAGAGACTAAAACGTGAAATTTGAAATGGTGTTTTTTAATTTGTGGGAGCTATGTACAGTAATGGGCGTGATTGGGTAAGGAGTTGAGGGAGAATTATTGAACACCCTGCTTTTTACATCAACAGGACGTGGGTATTGCTGGCTAGGCCGGAGGGCAGTTGTGTATCAACCACGTTGCTATTGGTCTGGAGTCACGTGTGTCCAGCGCAGGCAAAAATGGCAGATTCCCATCCTTGAAGGATAATAATGAACCGAATGGGCTCTTAGGACAATCGTCGGAGGTTATAAGGTCATTGTAAGACCCTTAATTCTAGATTTTCTTATTGAATTCAAATATTCGTAGTGGGATTTGAATATGGATCCATAGAATGTTGACTGGGTTTGTAGTTTACTAGTCCAGTGACAATGCTTTGGAAGGTGATGGCCTAGTGGTATTATCATTAAACTGTTAACCCAGAGACCTAGGTAATCCTCCGGAGATCCGGAGTCAAATTCCACCACGGCAGCTGATGGAATTTGAATTCAATAAAAATCTGGAATTAAGAGTCCAATGATGTCAATTGTCGATTGTCAGGAAAAACTCGTCTGATTCACTAATGTCCTTTAGGGAAGGAAATCTGCCATCCCTAAACTTGGGTTTGACTTACATGTGACTCCAAACCCCCAGCAATGTGGTTGACTCTTAACCATCCTCTGAATAGCCTAAGGCACTTGGTTTGAGAGTAGTTAGGCATTGACAAGCCTTGCTGGGCCTGGCCAGTGACATCCATTCCCCAGTAATGAAGAATTAAACACAAAATAGAGTCATATGGTGTGGAAACAGGCCCTTTGGTCTAACTCATCCAGGTTTTCTCAATTGAACTAGTCCCATTCACTGGCACTTGGCCCATATCCCTCTAAACCCAAACTGTTAATCTGCCCATCCAAATGCCTTTCAAATGCTGTAATTGTACCAGCCTCCACCACTTCCTCTGGCAGCTCATTCCATACACGTACCACCCTCTGCATGAAAATGTTGACCCGTAGGTCCATTTGAAATCTTTCCCGTCTCACCTTAAACTGGTGCCCTCTAACTGATATCTTTCTACCTCTCCAATGGCTGCAGCATAGAAAGATGCCAGTGAACATATCCAGCCATTAAGAAATGTCAGCGCTAAAAAATGTGTTGCTGGAAAAGCACAGCAGGTCAGGCAGCATCCAAGGAGCAGGAGAATCGACGTTTCGGGCATGAGCCCTTCTTCTGACCTGCTGCGCTTTCCCGGCAACACATTTTTCAGCTCTGATCTCCAGCATCTGCAGTCCTCACTTTCTCCATTAAGAAATGTCAGACAGGCTTGATGGATCGTCCTTTATCGTGCTGTGCACTATAGTCTGTATGTAGCACGGATGTCACCGAACCACAGGCCACAGTCGTTTCCTGCAGCGGCCAGTCTTTCCTCCTTTGTGGAGCACTCAGTGCAATCTCTAGGATGGCTGACAATAAAACTAAAAATCTGAAGGTGAAAACTTGAAGTGGTTCAGCTCTAGATCCAGACTTGAGTTTTCAAAGCAGTCTCTCCCCTCTTTAATTTGATTGAGGTGAACGCAATGCATCAATGACGGGAAAAAAGCCCCCGAACCAAGAGATCTCATTGATTGGCTACAGAAAGCGCACACAAAGTTTATTGTAGCTGCATTTTCCACTGCGCTGTCGGAATCTGTCAGGATGGGTTGGGCACTTAAAACTAGTGGCTTGTTCTGTGCTGAAGAAGTCAGGTTTCTCTTTATCCCTCGCTCGCTATTCTTTTACCAGATGTTGACCCCAGCCCATTTTTCTCCTGAAGAGCAAATTGTCAGTGCAACTCTTGGCTGAGCCAATTAGGCCCCCATGACTCGCAGATTGATTGCAGAAGCATGTTTGCTTTCTGGTCAACTGTGTTAAAATCGATGTCTGTGAGCAGGCTAATCTAAATTATGGTAATATATTAAGATTAGAAACTTAAATAAGCACCAGACAACATAATTAACAATGTTTTAGTCTGCTGTCTGATTACAACTGTTTAAGTCTGGAAGATATAATTGCTGAAAATGTGTTGCTGGAGAAGCGCAGCAGGTCAGGCAGCCTCCGAGGAGCAGGAGAATCGACGTTTCGGGCATGAGCCCTTCTTGCCCGAAACGTCGATTCTCCTGCTCCTTGGATGCTGCCTGACCTGCTGCGCTTTTCCAGCAACACATTTTCAGTTCTGATCTCCAGCATCTGCAGTCCTCACTTTCTCCTGTAAGATATAAATGCTGTGCAGACATTTCTGAGGATAGAATCCAGACTGATTGGTGACAGACAGCTCCAGCCGTGAAGCAGTTCTCTTCATGTGTTCGTGCCTCCCCATCCTGAACGTGTTATAGCTTCCTCTACAGTTAGCTAACGACCCGTTTCCACTGGGAGGGGGTTCATGGAGTCCCACAGTGCAGAAATGGCCAATCGGCCCGTCGGGAAATAGCAGGAGGGAGACTGGTGGGAACTTTGGGCGTCGTGATGTGGTCGCAGTCCTTGCCCCTTTATTGCAATCTGAAATGGAACTTGGGGCCAGCCAGGGTTTCCCAGGCAACCTGCCTGTGATGCTGAGCCGAGGGTTGTGTTGCTCAGGAGGTAACTGCATTTCCAATGAGCTGCTTCCTCCCAGACTTCCTGTCAGGCCGATCCTACCGTGCTCTCCTTTGACTGGACACCTGTCTCCACTCCCCCCACAGCTCTTCACAAATCTGTAGAGTCATCGAGGCATACAGCATGGAAACAGACCCTTCAGTCCAACTTGTCCATGCCAACCAGATACCTCAACCCAATCTAGTCCCATTTGCCAGCACTTAGCCCATAACCCTCTAAAACCTTCCTATTCATATACCCTTCCAGATGCCTTTTAAATGTTATAATTGTACCAGCCTCCATCACTTCCTCTGGCAGCTCATTCCACACACCCACTACCCTCTGTGTCAAAAAGTTGCCCCTTAAGTCCCTTTTATATCTTTTCCCTCTAACCTTAAACCTATGCCCTCTAAGATTAGATTAGATTACTTACAGTGTGGAAACAGGCCCTTCGGCCCAACAAGTCCACACCGACCCGCCGAAGCGTAACCCACCCATTCCCGTACATTTACCCCTTTACCTAACACTACAGGCAATTTAACATGGCCAATTCACCTGACCTGCACATCTTTGGACTGTGGGAGGAAACCGGAGCACCCGGAGGAAACCCACGCAGACACGGGGAGAATGTGCAAACTCCACACAGTCAGTCGCCTGAGTCGGGAATTGAACCCGGGTCTCTGGCGCTGTGAGGCAGCAGTGCTAACCACTGTGCCACCGTGCCGCTCTAGTTTTGGATTCCCCTACCTTGGGAAAAAGACCTTGTCTATTTATCCTATCCATGCCCCTCATGATTTTATAAGCCTCTATAAGGTCATCCCTCAGCCTCCAATGCTCCAGGGAAAATGGCCCCACCCTATTGACCCTCTCCCTATAGCTCACACCCTCCAACTCTGGCAACATCCTTGTAAATCTTTTCTGAACCCTTTCAAGTTTCATAACATCCTTCCTTATAGCAGGGAGCCCAGAATTGCACACAATATTCCAAAACTGGTCTGACCAATGTGCTGTACAGCTGCAACATGACCTCCCAACTCCTCTCCTCAATGCACTCAATTTCAAATCCTAGGCAAAAAGTGGGTACTGCAGATGCTGGAGATTAGAGTCAAGATTAGAGTGCTGCTCGAAAAGCACAGCACGTCAGGCAGTATCCGAGAAGCAGGAAAATCAATGTTTTGGGCAAAAGCCTTTCATCAGGAATCCTTCGATGCTGCCTGACCTGCTGTGCTTTTCCAGCCCCACCACTCTAAACTCAATTCCAAATCCTTCCCTGTGGCCTCAGACACTAGCCCCCCCCCCCCCCCCCCCACTCTGGCAAGGCCTTCAATGGGGTTCCAGACCTCTAACCCTAGCTCACCACACCCAGACTGAGACCACCATCCATACTGGTGCCACCTTTTCCAGTTTCCCAACCATGGCCTCCATTGCCCTCCCAGCCTGCATCACCCACACCCTCATCCTTTGACCATGCCCTATGATCACATCCTTTATAATAGACCCCCAGCATTTTACCCACTTACTGACTTTAAGGTAATTGGCCTAAAGTCCTGGTTGTCCTCCATCTTCCTTCACATCATGGGGTTGCATTTTCCACCTTCCAATCTGTGGGGTCTGTTCCAAAATCTGTAGAACTTTGGAAGATTACAACCAACGCGTCCACTTATCCCTGGCCACCTCCTTCAGTACCCTGGGATATAGATTATCAGACCTGAGGCATTCACCAGTTTTCAGTGCCATTTGTTTCTCCAGCAATTTTTTAGAGGAGCTGAACAAGTCTGTAGATGAGGATACTGCAATTGATGTGGTTTATATGGATTTCACCAAAATCTTTGGTGAAATCCTAAATGGGAGAGTGATTGAGAAGGTAAAAGCGCATGGGATCCTGGCTAACTTGGTAAATTGGATCCCAAGTTGGCTTAGTGACAGGGGCAGAGGATGATGGTAGAAGGCTGTTTGTGATGTAGATGAGAAGGTGGGGAGGTGGATGATAAGTAAGTTTGAGGATGACAGAAAGATTGGTCGGATGCTGAGGAAGAGGGTTTGGGTTACAAGAAACTAGACAAATTAGTCAGATGGGGCATAACCTTCAAGGCTGTAGGACTAAAGCTGAAAAGTGGGATTAGTGCAGATAGGTCAGTGCAGACTCAATGGGCCGAAGGAGCTCTTCTGTGCTATGTGCCTTTCTGGCTATTTATTTCCAATACTAATTTCTTCCACTTACTCCTCCTCCATAGACTCTTAGCACGTCTTGAAATTATTAATGCCTTCTGCTATGAAGACAGAAATAAAATGGTTGTTTATTTGCTCTGTAATTTCCTTGTTTTCCACTAACAATTCTCCTGTTTTAGACTGTAAAAAGTCCTGAATTTAATTTCACCAATCTTTTTTTTCCCCTTTCATGTACCTTGCAGGTTTACTATTTTTGTCTTATTAATCAACGTCTTGATCTTGGTAGTTTTGTGACTTCTAAACTGCTCCCAGTTCTCAAGCTTGCTATGTTTTTCTAGATGATTCCTCATTGGATCTAATACCATCCTTAATTTCTTTTGTTAGCAATGATTGGACCACTATATCTGCTGTGTTCCTTCACCCGAAAGGAATGTATAATTGCTGCAATGTATTAATTCATTCCTTGAGCGTTCACCATTGCCTGTCTGTTGACCTGGTTAACCGCAGGCTGCAGTGGCCACTGCAAGGCAGGTTAGATTGAAGGCCCAAATCCATTCTCTGTGACTTTATTCCAGTTGTGTTTGGAGACTTCAGGTTCACTTGCCCTCACTCCTCACAGCCCTTTGCATCCAATGCCCTTAAGTCCAGAATACCACCCATGCCAACTCATATTAATGCTGCCCTCCCATCAACTAACTCCCTCCATCACCCCTTTCATGTCAACTCAGTGCCAACTCATACTCTGTTCCAAACGATGTTCACTAGGTGAATGACTAATGTGTTTAATTTTTTTCACTCATGAGATGTGGGCAGCCCAGGTTGGCACAGCATTTTATTGCCATCCCTAGAAATTCTTGCAAAGGTGGTAATGAGCTGTCTGTACATGTGCCTCTTATGACTGTAATGTCACAATCTAAAGCTGTGCAGGTTAGGTGAACTGGCCATGCTAAATTGCCTGTAGGGTTCGGGGATGTGTGGGTTAGGTGCATTAGTCAGGGGTAAATGTAGAGTAATAGGGGAATGGGTCTGGGAAGGTTACTCTTTGGAGGGTCGGTGTGGACTTGTTGGGCCGAAGGGCCTGTTTCCACACTGTAGGGATTTTATGATTCTATGATATTATGACCTTTAGAGAAAGGGATAACATGTAGATATAGCAACTAGCTAGGAAAAATAATGGGATGTTAACTTTTGTTACAAAGTGGAATAAAGAATTCGTACTAAAGTCATGTCTAATTACAGTTGCAGCAGGCATTGGGAAAGCCACACATGTGGAGTAGTGAGTGCACTTTGGGTCCTTATCAAAGGAAGGACACACTTGTTGTAGTGGTAGTGCCCTAGATTGGTTCCAGGGATGAGGGAATTGTGCTTTGAGGAAGGATTGAGTAGACCAGCTGGATATTCTCTGATATTTAGAAAATGAGAAGTGATCTGACAGAAACCTATAATATTCTGAAGAGATTAACTGGGCTGGAAGCCGAGAAAATATTTTTCCTGGTGACATTGGAGAGGAGAGTGCTGATTAGTTGGGAAGTGGACTCTGACTCATAGAGGCATTGCTATGGAGAATGCATCCATTAATAGTGGCGATGAATGACACATTCCCTCTCCATTGATAACTCTTGCGAATAATCCTGATGAGGGCATGACAAAAAGTTTTGACACCATTTGTCTTTTTCAGTGATGCTCACGTTCTATGCATCAAGAGGCTTTGATGTAGAACATAGATCACAGTCTTGTTGAGCAGAGGTTTGAAGGGCCAAATAGCCTGTTCCCGCTCCTATTTCTTACAACTTATGGTGTGGAGCCAAGTGGTCATTGTATCCATGGATTATGGATGCAGCAAAGACAGTATTTCTTCATGTTTTGTTATTTGAATGGCATTGATATACATATGCCTTCAACTGGATATAACCAATCACATCCCTTCTGTCATCACGTCCACCAGACCTGGTTCGATCTGTCTTCATTGATACGGCCCTGAGTTGATCGTTTGGTTGATCAGTCTTTCTGGATTAAGCTGCCCTGGATTTTGGGATTTGGGGTTTCTGTCCTGCACTGCTATGGGACTACTGCCCAGGTGTCTACTATCTTCCCTTGTAGTCTGCCGCATTTCAGTCTCTGCCTTACCTTGGAGTGACTATAATCTGGCTTTCAGGAGTTCCGGCAAACTCTATTCCATACAGATCCCACTCTCTGTCTTCCTGGAGAACATTGCACCACTCCCCCACCAACCCCCCTAGCCCATCATGATATAAGCTCAGAAGATCCGGGCATCATCACCTTGCTCTGCACATGGCAGACGCTGCTTTTCCCAAGGTGCACTGCGGTTCAGTGTGCGGTGACGATAACAGACCTTCCCTCACGCCAGTTAGAATCTGATGAATGCGGGTTTTTTTTTGGTTCTTTAATGGAGAAATACAAAACCTTGTGCCTTTCATAACTGCGTTCCCAATCTCTGGTACCGGTGCAAGTTTGCCATTTAGGTTTGCGGTTTCTTAGGAGGTAAATCTTCCCAATTCTGGTGCGGCTAAAAAAATGACCAAACTTGAGAAAATTCAACTGATCACAACAGAACCCGAACGCGGTGGACACTGACAGAAAGGAACGGGAAGAGATGGGGTTGGAGATGGCATGGGAAAGGGTGAGTGAGGTGGTGAAATTTAGCTCAATACACCACTTTGGCCATGAGTGCTTTGCAGGTCCTGTTGCTGAAATGACCCCGGTGTGTGAGGGCTCAATCTTGCTTTGCAGCAGGTAGGGAGTGAGTTGCAATTGGATTTGGAACTGTAATCATTTAGCATCTGCAGCTTGGAGATTTTTTTTTCAGCTCAGTTGTTTCCTTTACTTCATTGTTTGGCACTGCTCACTTGGCAAGGCGTGACTCTGAGCACATTTTCCTGGACACAACGGTGTGCTCACAATTATCTGCTTCTTCCACATGTTAACTAAAGGAGAGCGAGCTTCGCTCCATATTTTTTGTTTGTTCACAAAGGGATTACCCGACAGTCCACTGCACCGCTTACAAAGGAGTCATCAAGTCATACAGTATAGAAACAGGCCCTTCAGCCCAACTTGTCCATGCTGACCAGATTTCCTGAATTGGACTATTCCATTTGCCTGGGTTTGGCCCATTTCCCTCTAAACCTTTCCTATTCATGTACCTGTCCAAATATCTTTTAAATGTTGTAACCGTACCTACCTTTACCACTTCCTCTGGCAGCTCTATACACCCTCTGTGTGAAAAAGTTGCCCCTCAGGTCCTTTTTAAATCTTTCCCGTCTTGCCTTTAAACTTATGCCCCCTAGTTTTGGACTCCTCTACCCTGGGGGAGACATCTGGCTATTTACAGTATCCGTGCCCCTTATGTAAGGTCTCCGTCCACCCAACTCCCCCAACCCCAACAGCTTCCTACGCTCCAGGGAAAAAAAATCCCAGGCTATCTGGCCTCTCCTTATAACTCAAATCCTCCAGTCTCTGTAACATCCTTGGAAATCATTTTTTGCACCCTTTCCAGTTTAATAACTTCCTTCCTTCCTCGTTGACCGATGGACTGCACCAATCAGATCAAGGGAGAATTGGGTGTCACCTCTTGACTATGGTTATGACCTTACTGATGAAACGTCGAGCTGTGTACAATTTCCAAATGATCAGAGCCTAACATATCAATCCTAGAATAGGCATGTGCCTACAGATTGGAAAATTCTAGCACAACCGAGCTTTCTTGAGAGATAATCTACTGCCCGGTTTGGAGAGCTCTGGAAGCGTGATCATTTCATTTTGGGTGGGTGTTCGGTATTTTGGTCAGAATTTGGCGAATCCATTTTTTCGACACGCGTTGATTTGGTTTGATTTATTATTGTCACATGTACCTCAGTGCAGTGAAACGTTTTGTTATGTGTGCAGTACAGACAGATCAAACCACAAGGTGCGAGGAATACTATGTTATAGGAGCGGAGAAGGTGCACTAAGCGTGAGATCAACGTTAAGTTTAAAGTTTCAGAGGACAATTCAGAAGTATAATAACAGTGGGGAAGAGGCTGTTCTTGAATCTATTCGTACGTGTATCCAAACTCTTAAATCTTCTGCACGACGGAAGAGGGTGAAGGAACGTGCAAATTGGGTGGGAGGGGTCTTTGATGATCTTGGCTGCTTTCCTGAGGCAGAGGGAAGTGTAGATGGCTTCACTGGATGGAAGGCTAGTTTGTGGAATGGACTGGGCTGCGTTCACAGCTCTCCCTAGTTTGTTGCGGTCTTGGGGAGAGCGGTTGTCGTTGCCGAGCTGTGATGCATCCAGATAGGATGCTTTCTATGGTGCATCTATAAAGATTGGCAAGAGTTCTTGCAGACTTGCCAAATTTCCTTAGCCTCCCCTGGAAGTAGAGATGTTGAAGCGCTTTCTTGAACGTTGCGTCAACCCACGAGGGGACCAGGATGGATTGTTGGTGATTGTCACTCCCAGGAACTTGATGCTCCTCAGCATCAGTGATGCAGACAAGGATCGTGCCCTCCAGTCCAGATCCTAATTTCAATGACCAGCTCTTCCTTTTTGCTGATGTTGATGGAGAGGTGGTTGTCTTTACACCACGCTAAGCACTCTTATCGCTTTCCTTTGTTCTGAGTCATTGTTTGAGATCTGCGCTACAATGGTGGTGTCATCAGCAAACTTGAGTTGGAGCGGATTTTAGCCACACAGTTGTGAGTGTGTAAAATGTGTAGTAGGGTGTAGGTTTGCTCGTGGAGTTGTAGGTTTGATATCCAGACGTTTCATTACCTGGCTAGGTAACATCATTAGTGGCGATCTCCAAGTGAAGCGAAGCTGTTGTCTCCTGCTTTCTATTTATATCTTTCTCCTGGATGTGGTTCCTGGGGTTTGTGGTGATGTCATTTCCTGTTCGTTGTCTGAGGGGTTGATAGATGGTATCTAGATCTATGTGTTTGTTTATGGCGTTGTGGTTGGAGTGCCAGGCCTCTAGGAATTCTCTGGCATGCCTTTGCTTAGCCTATCCCATGATAGATGTGTTATCCCAGTCGAAATGGTGGGTTTTTTTTCATCCGTGTGTAGGGCAACAAGGATCCACCATTTCCTGGCACCACCCACAACCACCATCCCCACCCCCCACCATGGCCTGGGCTCGCAGGCTGAGCCGAGGCTCCAGGTTCATGGCTAGGCCTGAGAGCCTGACAGCGGAGATGACGAGTTTGGTCCCAGCGGCACTGGCTGCACCAGCAAGGCTGGCCCAGTGCCAAATCTATGGTGGCAGCAATGTTGGTGGAGGCAAGATTGTAGCGGCAAATGGCAACTCTTGGTCCCTGCAGCAGTGTCATTGGTTTAGCAGCAGGGACTCAAGGCATTGAGGATGGAGGAGCCTGTATCTAGGCCGGTGGCTGAGCTCGGAATGGGAGCTGTCCCAAAGGTTATTGTGTGATTTTTAACATTGTCCACCCCAGTCCAACACCAGCTCCTCCAAATCACATAAGATGAACTTTATTGTTTTATTTTTCTGGCGTTATGTTCTACGTTTTGGTCTCCTTTGTGTGTTTTAAAATGGCGCTGGAGAGTGACGACACTAAAAAACACTTCTCGGCGTATTCGTAATAAATGCATGTGAGAATAAATCGAATCAAATCAAACGTGAGGGGGGTACATTAGCCAAGACTTCACCCGTCTGTGGAAGGCGTGTTTCGAGTGTGTGTCTAAAAAAAAAGCCTATTGTCGTTAAGTAATGCTGATTTATTTTGTGCCCGTTGTAATACTGTGGTGTCTATGAAATGAATGTTTTCCTTATGCATAGAGGCTTTAAGTTTAATGGAGGCTTGATTGTCATTAAGGATACCGACATATGCTTGAATTTAGTTTCTGCATGAGTTTCAATATCCCAGAGGTCAGCAGAAGGTATTGTTGCTACACGACCCCATCACATTAGTGAGAATGATAAAGGAGTCTCTGAGAAATGAAGAGGAGCCCTGGAGGACATCTCTGGAAAGTAAATGTTTGGAGAAAAGAGACACGTCAGTGAGGACGATGTTAGAGGTTCCAGAGATATGGATGAATGCCTGAGCAGCAGTTGAGATGAAAGCTGGGGAGAGACAATTGATATTACGGTGATGGAATGGTAGAGAGTGCTGTAAATGGTCAGCAGCTCAGAAATCAAAGGCCCTGCTGACGAAACTGTCACAGTGTTGGAAATACATTAAAATTCATCACTGAATCCTGACAAAACTGGCCGGAAGATGTCGACAGGTCACGAACCTATAGCTCTCAGGAAATGGTAAAGGAATAAGTCCAATTTCAGAAACCGCATTAACACAGAAACTGTGCCCCGAGGTCTAAAGATGGCAAATATTATCTTAATTTTTCTTCTTTCAAGAGCTTAGCGCAGAATCGAATGTAATTGTGCAAGCAACCTAATATTGATCAGGATTGAAAAATCAGAGAATTGTACAAGATGGACTTTATTTCAGCGTTCATCAAGGGAACACAGTGCGATTTCTCTCCAGGAGAGCTGTTTTGAGGAGTGGCTGTGTTTGATATTGAGTGCGATCCAGGAGATAATATCAACAGGGAGCATTTGATGAGGATTCAAGTAGACACTTATTTAAGATTTGTCAAAGTACCAACTTCAGTATCAATTTAATTAAAACAGGCCTCGGAGTGGAAAGTTATTTTTCTTTGCTGGAACCTGACTGAGAAATTACTGTGAAGCAACTGGGGGCTTGGGGGAAGAGGGTGGGTGGGGGAAGATTTAGTTGTCTGTTTGTCCTTGCGTCAACCCTATTGGAAACCCTGAGCTGATTTGCATAGTAAGAACATCAGTGAATGGGATTTCAGAGGAGCTTCCTGCTGCTTCTTTAGGATGATGGTGGACAGGGTAGCGTGCATATGGATGTGTAGCTTAACCAGTCCTGTTTCAACTTTCAGTCACCCTCTGCAACATATTACCGCACTTCCAGGCACTGATCGATTTGCCAAGTGGTTCCCACACTTAGAAGCATTTGAATGGTAATTGCGGCTGCTTTATACAGGCCTGGCTACTCCTGGCCATCCCATGAGGAGGGACTGGTGTGAATTCTCGTGTGATGATGATCCTGCCTTCCTTCATATCAATGACAATGATCTAATAACCGATCACTCATCAGGGGTTGATTAACTCCGAGGTTTAATTGACGCAAAACAGTAAGACGCATCCTAAGTTACAAAGCAGATATTACAGCAAGCTTTCAAACACAGAGCACACCAACTCTCAGGCAGAGTCACAACGTCATATACATATAGCACATAGTGTCCTTAAAGGTGAACTGTCTGAAAAGTAAGGTACTTCTAGCACATATCCAACAGGCACATCATAATGGACTTCACCATGAATGATGAAAGTAATCCTCTCCCACGGTCCTGTAACAGAAAGGGGTGGAAGTTCAGTCAGTTCCGGAAATCCACCCACTTGCTGAAACGATGCTAAACGATGTGAAATTTCCAGGCAATTAGAAACAAACATAATAAATGGAACATGCTCCTGCTGGGAGCAAGGCATTGATTAGTGGAGCTCTGCCTAGCTCAATATCTCTCCTCATCATTCATAAAATAGCACAAGAAATACACCTTAGTCTCCTCCATCAACGTTTTCAATGATTCTAAAATCTCAGAGTTGATATCTAAGAGATTTTCCAGCGGTAAGGACATTTCACAGATAAACTGAGAGTGCTGATCTGCTGGAACACGGGGTGTTGAAACAGATAATGCATAAAGCAGTCTTGAGATTCGCTCCCTGTTTTCCCACACATTGTGGGAATATGGAATACACTCCCTGCAATATGCAATTATTGCTGTCTCAGTGAACATCTGGGTGAAAGTCTGTTCAGAAACCAAATTAACAGTTATGAAGATAAACACAGCGAGAGATAATTGAATATTCTCTGGAACACGCTGGGCTTTTGAAACAAGGGGACCTTGGGAACACAGTGCCAAGGGAAATAACTACTCAGGATAAATCACATCTCCGAGATGGCTGAGCCTGTCAATGTGGAATCCTGCTCCTTTTAGGAATATGAAAACCCTTTTTGCAGTGTTATAAAAGGGAATGAATGTGGGTCATTCTCCACAGGAAAGTGGTTTTACCAGCTCAGTGGCATTTCCTCGTTCCATGATTTCTCCAGTATAAATAGTTGTCTGACAGTACAGAGTCTGAGCATTGCTAAAAAGACTTACATTTTGTTGAAACCTTTCATCTTGTCCTCAGCAGCGGACTGAGTTGCAAATGGAAAGAACGTGTTATATCTTTATAAACTTAACAAAGCAGGTTCAATTGCTGTGACCAATCGGAACTGACCTCCCTGCTTTAAATTTACGCAAAACTTGGCAGTTGACCGTCAGTCATCATCAAGCTGGTGCATTCTCCATAATAATGGTTTGACTAACAATAGCCCAATTGCCTATCAACTGTGACAATTTTTGCGTACAGTACTGAATTTACCTTGGTATTTGGCGTATACCCTGAGGGGTGCAAGATAGAAAACTTCAAAAATGTTTTTTGAACACCGTCTGGTTGTGTTTGACAAATGGCAGTGGTGTTCCAATTACATGCCCATGTGAAGAGTATGAGGTTTGCGATTGGTCCAATTGACATATGGGTGCAAGGACAGTAGCCAATGGTGGTTGACTGGAGAATTAACTGGTGTTGACGGCAAACTTGATTTCACACAGTTCACATTATTTAAACAATGGGACGTTATATTTTAAAACAAATGATAAGGTCATTTTAGCACAGAAAAAAGTCCTTCAGCCCATCAACTCTGGCTGTCTGCAGAGCAATCCTGCAAGTTTATTTCCCAAATGTGCCCATCAAATTACCTATTGATGTTCATAATTGCCTCATTTGGCACCTCCCCAATAGGATATTGGAGTCCTCTCTCTGAATTTCCTGAACTGGCTAGCCATCTTCTGTGTTCATAAGTAGAGGGCAGCATGGTGTCTCGGTGGTTAGTAGTGCAGATGGAAAGGATGTGTAATGTCTTTATAAATAAATCAGTTTCATTCTTAAAGGCAATTGCCTTGACCAATTAGAGTTAACCTACCTGGTTTAGATTTAAACAAAGCTTGGCAGTTAACAGTCATCACCGAACTGATGTATTCTCCATAGCAATGTCTAGACCAGTAGCAGCACAATAGCACTGCTGCCTTACAGCTCCAGGGACCCGGGTTCGATTCGAGCTCTGGGTGACTGTCTGTGTGGAGTTTGCATGTTCTTCCCCTCCTGTGTTTGCATGGGTTTCCTTAGGGTTCTCCAGTTTCCTCCCACAATCCAAAGCTGTGCAGGTGAGGTGGATCGGCCATTCTAAATCACCCGTAATGTTCAGGGGTATACAGGCGAGCTGGATTAGCCATGGGAAATAGGGATAGGGTGGGTCTGGGTGGGATGCTCTTCAGAAGGTCGGTGTGGACTCAATGGGCTGAATGGCCTGCCTTCCACACTGTGGGGATTCTATGATCTTCGACCTGCGAAGAGCTGAATCGAGCCAGGTACGCGGCCTCACGTATGTGCACCTCTTCCCTTGCAGACGAGAGCAAGTTCTCGGAAGCCATCTCGGTGCTGCTGGCCTGGTTTGAACGGGGAGAGGTGACCCGTCGCTCGGCCAACAATTTCTATTCCATGATTCAGTCCGCCAACAGTCACAGCCGGAGGCTGATGAGTGAAAAGGCGGCCCACGAGCAAGAGATGGAAGACGCCAAGGAGCGCTTCAAAAACGCTTTAGCGCGGATCCTGACTGGATGTAAGTGAGATTTGCTTTTTGGCCTTCTGTCAGCTCTGTGAAAGTACCAGGGGTAAGTACTCGTGCTGAAAGTTCTAGAACATGGGCCCATCTTGACAGGACTAGATATTCAGGTAGGAAATCTTTCACTTCGTCTTTCGAGTCAGGAGGCCTTTTGTAGGAACCTGAGTATATAATTCATACAGGTACAGCAAACAGCTCACTGACCTCCACCTTCATATTTGACCAGTTAAGCTCAGCAGCATCATGTGTAAGAGCATGCTGCGTGGGATGGGGTACATGATAGGTAGACGACAGGTTAATGAGTAAAGCCTGCATAATTACAAAAGGCGGGTAGGCCCAACGTTAGGGACATTTATTGGAAACTCAGGCACGATTCCCAATGTACACTGATCTTCCAAATTCTGAACATCTTTCTCCATACCTCCACATTAGGCAATGTTAACAAATGAGAAAAAGTAAAATCATTGTTTCCATAAATATCTGGTGACATAATCCTGGGAAAGATCAGCACAGCTATGAAGCACATAGACTTAAAGAGCACTTTGACTTGCGTTATAGTCGGCCCTGTTTATTTTATTGGCACATTCAGGATTATAACTACACTCTAACTATAAAGAATTAATGTGATACACAACCTGCGAACATAACCTCAGCTGAATTGTTTGCAAAGCCCTTGAAAGGAATTGGAAACTGAGCATGAGGATTATTTTCCCATTTCCTACTTTGATTCCTTCAATCATCTTTTGCTGTGCAAAAGCCCCTAGATGTATCCGAAGGGAATTCTAATTACTTCCCCAGGTTGAATCCCTTCCTGTTTCTGTTGTAACAAATTAAATTTGACTCATTAGGAACCTGATCTAAAAACGCGTGGCATAAACAAAAAAAAAAGCTGGAGCTCATTAGTTGCTGATCTCCCTCACGCGGCGAGGAAAATTACCTTGATGAGTAAACCTCGCCAATTGCAGATGGCTTGCAAGATAGGAGCTGAGTTTCAAACCAGGGGGCCATGAATATAAAAGAGAGAATCACTCACAGGCAAATGGAGGACTGAGGACGAACTTTTACGCCTAGAGAGTGGGAAGGTCTCAGCACGATGTGAAATGTCTGAACTGAGTACTTAAGATCTGTTTGGCAGATAGATAGATAAACAGACGAGGAAGAAAGAGAATAGAAGATTTTGCTGGAGGGATGAGATGAAAAGGAACCTGGGAGGAGGTTTGACTGGAGTATAAATACTGAAGGCCTACTTTGCAAGGCCTACCTTTATACCAAGGATGGTACCGGAGAATGCTGACTTTGTACTTGGTTCACTGTACTCCTGTATCCCTGTACTTGAGTACACGTGACAATAAAGCTAATTCTAATTCTACCCCTGTGCTATGCAGATAGAGAAAATGAAAAGTTTGACAATTCATTTAATGAACAATTTAAAAGGAAATCGGACTTATTTTCAGCGTGTTACATGTCTCGTTTTATCTATGGTTTTGTTTTGTTGCAGATGTCTTTCTGAAAGAATATATTGGCCAATCCGTTGAGTTGTGCCAGTGAGGGTTGGGTCTAGCATATGTGCCGAAGGGTTACGGCATATCACCGGCTTCCGGGCTGGAAAGGCTTGTGGTGGGGGAGGGAAGGGTGAAACAATTGGGCTGCCCAGTCAGACCGGTCGTGGTGAATTAGCTCAATAATCGAGACCAGGATTTGGGGATGACCTGTCCGTGTTGCGCCCCTGTGTTCTTTAGGCGTAAGAGGGGCCACGTTGGCAAGTGCTCCTCCAGCTCTCGCTGGGCTGTGCTCTACCCCATCATCCTCCTTGCAATGCTCTGCATTTGTCTTTCACCCCAGCCTCAAGTGTTAGGGTACTGAGAGAGTGAGGGCAATGTCCCTTCTGTGTTAAACTGACATACGCAGCAGAAATGAGCGATTTGGCCTGTTGAGCCGACCCTCCCCACCGATAATATCTTGACTGATTGAATTTGTGGCCTCAGTCCACCCTCCCAGCTCCACCATTGATGCCCAGTGACGAACAGTGACTAGCCTTTATTGTGGGGAGGACAAGGCAGTGCTCGCATCATAAGTCTGGCCCTGGGGGACAGCAGGGACCATTCCATTCTCCTTGGAATATTTGAATGTTAACGTGTGTGTAAAACTCTATCTGGCCACAGCTTTACCATCAGTTGGTGAGTGAGGGCTAGGAGGAGAGGGAGGAATTTCTTGCATTATATGTGGCTTGCAGTACATTCAGTAAACAAAAATCATTGAGCCCCTCCCCCTCTCATTACTTTCAGCACAAGGTGGTTGTGAGTTCTGTCTCTATATCTCTCCCATCTCCCCTTTCATGAGGAATACATATGCAAACTGAACTGAACTGAACCACTGGCCTCGAACTTTAATTTCAGCCCCTATCTGGAGATCTTTATTTCATCCATCAGTCTGTATAAGGGGTAAATAGTATTGGACTGGCAAGGTGATGGAGGCATTGAGGCATCAGGTTAGCCCATCTTCAGTTGGCGTACTGTAAGTACAACCGAGACACTCACTGGCACCATTTAAAGGCACCGCTTCATTGGTAATCTGTGTTATTCTGTCACTGAGGTTGGCATGATCCTGCCGTGGCAGTGACGGAGTGCCTTTAAGATCGGTGAAATCAGCACAGTGGTGCCCCTGTCTGTCTCTGCTTTGTTCTTTCGTCATTCCTGATCAAAACATAAACTGGTTGTTTTGTTTGACTTCCTTGTTCACCAAAGTTGAGCAGATTGTTGCAGTGTTCAAGGCTGCCTCGAAGCAAAAGGCTTGGGACCATTTCTCAAAAGCTCAACGCAAGAACATTGATATTTGGCGAAAGCAAGCTGAGGTTGGTAAATCCATCTTCTTCCAATTCTATCAATTGCTTCAAGAGTGTGTGCGACTCGATTTGCAGTATTACCTATTGTGTTCTCAGTTAACGAATCAAATCACTCTGTCAGTCACTGCTGTAACATCATCAGCGTTTGCATTCTGTATTGATTCTGTAATGTGCAATGCTATTCGGGTGCCACAGCTAAGTATTTTGATGCTTTTTAAAGAATTTAACTGCAGGCTATATTTTAGGTTTCCATTGGTAATGTGTTTCCATTGGCTTGTGAATTGTCTTTGATCATGAAGTCTGTTTCAGTATAGACAGTTGTATTGGCTTCAGTAAAACCCACGGCTAAAACATGTTTTCTATTTGATGTGACCAGGAGGTATTTTTTATTTTAGTTTTTGCCTCGTTTAACCCGGGCCACAGATATTTTAAAAGTCAGCCACCGTCCCTTCGTCAAATATCTGATCTGTTTTAAATCGAACGATAGAATCTAATATACAAGCAAGCATCCCTCGCACACTTTGACAGCTGACCACTGCAGAATGAATTAGGGGTTTACACAACATGCTGTAATTAACAGGGCCATTTTATTAGCATCATAAAAATTATATAAAACAAATGGAAATGTTCCCATGGAGATTGCACATTTTTAAAGGCCCCAAACATACATCACCCCTATCCCTGTTATTTCCTTGCCTTCAATTTAACTTGGCTTTGATCTTGTGTTCTTAAAAAATCCATTTTCTTTTGATCTATTTCTTCATATGACCTGTTTTCTATGATTTCAAGACTGTCCTTAGTCCAACCACTCCAAAGGCTGTTTGGCTTCAGGTTATCTGGTCATATTCTCAACCTAACAAAGCTAATTTTCAACATTTGATACCATCAAATGTAAAATGACACTGCCCAGAGATTGTAACTAGCTGTGGTAACATGGAATCCCTCTGAGTACCATTACAAGCTGAGAGACTGCTGTCTAAGTCCGAGTTTCCATCTTCGGTCCCTAATGTATAAAACATCACACTAAGGGATATTTGCTGTGAATTTGGGTGTTTTCTCTCTTTACAATGTGGAGTTCTAGAGAAGCACATCCCCAATTTCAAGGTGGCTACTCTCAATGGGCTGTCACCTACACAGAAACATATGTGCAAGTGTAGGCAAATCAGCCCTTGGAGCCCTCACCACATTCTATATGATCACGGCAAATCATACAATCTCAGTATCTCCATTCCCGCTTTCTCTCTGTGCCTCCTTGACCCCTTTCGCCACAAGGGCCACGTTCAGCTCCCTCTTGAATGTATCTATCGAACTGGCCCCAGCAGCGTCCTGTGGGAGAGAATTCCACAGGTTCACAACTCTCTTGAGTCAAGATATTCTTCCTCATCTCATGGCTTATCCCTCAATCTTAGACTGTGACCCCTCGTTCCGGTCTTCGGGAACATTCCAGCCTGTCCAATTCCATCAGGATTTCATACATTTCAATGAGATCCACCCCCCCCCCACCCCATTCTGTTAAATTCCAGTGAGTATAAGCTCAGTCGGTCCAGTCTTTCCTCATATGTCAGTCCTGCCATCCTAGGAATCAGTCTGGTGAACCTTCGCTGGACTCGCTCAACAGCAAGAATGTCCTTCTTCACATTAGGAGACCAAAACTGCACACAATACTCAGGGTGTGGCCTCACCAAGGCCCAGTATGACTGCAGTAAGACATCCCTACTCCTATGCTCAAACCCCTGTACATGTAACGTGTGCTGGCAATGAAGTCAGCTTTGAGTGGTGTTGCTGTCCATCACATATCCTTTCACTGATCAATGTTCTTTTCCTTAGCCTTTTCTTTCACTTGAGGCTGGTCTGGCTGTTTCTAAACCTTCCCTGGCTCTCTGCTGATCTCTTGACATTCCAGACCGTGTGTTTGTCGTTGCTCTGGTATCCCTTACTTTGCTGAAATGTTGGCTTAACCTGTGCCAATTCCGCCAAGAGTCAGACCTTTGCCTGTCACTCCTCCAAGACATTCTCGCTGGAGCCGTAAAAGCTACAAACATTCAGTAGGCCGGTAGCATCTGTAGAGAGAGAGAGAGACAGAAAAGAAAAATTAACGTTTCAGGTTGGTTTTCTGAGGACATGCTATTCATTGACCTGAAACCTTAATTCTGTTGATGTTCTCAGCCGTGTATTTCTGGAATTTTCTGTTTTTATATTTTACCCAGGCTTTACTTCCCATTCCGAGCACCTAGTGCCAGTTTGGCACCCAGTTGGGCTTCAGGTAGTTAATTGTTACCTGGTGACTCATCCAGTAAAGCCAGTGTTAGTACAATACACTTGCATTACCTCAAGAGTGCACACACTGAAGATTTAACCAGTCCCTCACAGCGTCTTAGTGTCAGACAATTATAACACCTCACAAATCCTTCAACTTGTTTTCAAAGTACTGTCCCCCCACTGGACAGCACACTGTGTCCACTTTCATTTGTCATTTATATAAACAATTTGGATGAGAATATAGGAGGCGTGGTTAAGGTAAAGTGGCATAGTGGACAGTGAAGAAGGCTAGCTAAAATTACAAAGAGATCTTCATCAATTGGGTCAACGGGCTGAGTAGCAGATGGAGTTTAATTTGAATAAATGCGAGGTAAAACAAACAAAGGCAGGACTTATACAATTGATGGTCGTACTGGAGAACAGAGAGACGTAGGCATTCAGGTACACAATTCTTTGAAATTTGCTTTGCAGGTACAAAGGGTGGTTAAGAAGGCATTTAGCCTGCATTGCTCAGACCTTTGAGTGTAGAGTGGGATGTCATGTTGAGGTCATACAGGATGTTCTTGAATCCTCTTCTTGAGTATTGGGTCCATTTCTGGTCGCCCTGTTACAGGAAGGATATTATTATACTGGAGAGGGTTCAGAAAAGACTTACCAGGATGTTGCCAGCAATGGAGGATTTGAGATATAAAAATACATTGGAAAGAAATCAGGAAGGCAAAAAGGGGACATAAAGCAGCTTTGGCAAATAGAATTAAGAAGAATCCAAAGGGTTTTTACAAATACATTGAGGTCAAAAGGATAACTAGGGAGAGAATAGAGCCCCTCAAAGATCAGCAAGGCGGCCTTTGTGTGGAGCCACAGGAGATGGGGGAGATACTAAATGAGTATTTTACATCAGTATTTACTGTGGAAAAGGATATGGAAGATATAGACTGTAGGGAAATAGGTGGTGACATCTTGCAAAATGTCCAGATTACAGAGGAGGATAAATCCCCAGGACCTGATCAGGTGTACCCGAGAACTCTCTGGGAAGCTAGAGAAGTGATTGCTGGGCTTCTTGCTGAGATATTTGTATCATCGAGAGTCACAGGTGAGGTGCCGGAAGACTGGAGGTTGGCTTACACGGTGCCACTGTTTAAGAAGACAAGCCAGGGAACTATAGACCAGTGAGTCTGATGTCAGGGGTGGGCAAGTTGTTGGAGGGAATTCTGAGGGACAGGATGTGCATGTATTTGGAAAGGCAAGGACTGCTCAAGGATAGTCAACATGGCTTTGTGCGTGGGAAATCATGTCTCACAAACTTGATTGAGTTTTTTGAATAAGTAACAAAGAGGATTGATGAGGGCAGAGTGGTAGACGTGATCTATATGGACTTCAGTAAGGCATTAGACAAAGTTCCCCATGGGAGACTGATTAGCAAGGTTAGATCTCATGGAATGCAAGGAGAACTAGCCATTTGGATACAGAACTGGTTCAAAGGTAGAAGACAGAGGGTGGTGGTGGAGGGTTGTTTTTCAGACTGGAGGCCTGTGACCAGTGGAGTGCCACAAGGATTCTTAGCAGGATTTATACACTTAATGGTAAGGTCCTAGAGAGTGTTGCTGAACAAACAGACCTTGGAGTGCAGGTTCATAGCTTCTTGAAAGTGGAGTCGCAGGTAGATAGGATAGTGAAGAAGGCGTTTGATATGCTTTCTTTTATTGGTCAGAGTATTGCGTACAGGGGTTGGGAGGTCATGTTGCAGCTGTACAGGTCATTGGTTAGGCCACTGTTGGAATATTGTGTGCAATTCTGGTCTCCTTGCTATCAGAAAGATGTTGTGAAACTTGAAAGGGTTCAGAAAAGATTTAAAAGGATGTTGCCAGGGTTGGAGGATTTGAGTTATAGGGATAGGCTGAACAGGCTGGGGCTGTTTTCCCTTGAGCGTTGGAGGCTGAGGGGTGACCTAATAGAGGTTTACAAAATTATGAGGGGCATGGATAGGATAAATAGACAAAGTCTTTTCCCTGGGGTCGGTTTAGGGTGAGAGGTTTAGGGTGAGAGGGGAAAGATATGAAAGAGATCTAAGGGGCAAAGTTTTCATACAGAGGGTGGTACATGTATGGAATGAGCTGCCAGAGGATGTGATGGAGGCTGGTAAATTTGCAACATTTAAAAGGCACCTGGATGGGTATATGAATAGGAAGAGTTTGGAGGGATATGGACCGGGTGCTGCCAGGTGGGATTAGATTGGATTGGGATACCTGGTCAGCATGGACAAGTTGGACCGAAGGGTCTGTTTCCATGCTGTACATCTCTATGACAGGAAAATTTTTCACTGGAAAATAGGAGGTTGATGGGTAACCTTATGGAGGTTTATAAAATCATGAGGGGAATGGATAAGTTGAACGATTTGGGCCTTTTCCTTAGGGTGGGGGAGTTCAAAACCAGGGGGCATATTTTGAGGGTGAGAGGAGAAAGATTTAAAAAGGACACAAAGGGTGTGTGGAATAAACTTCCAGAGGAAGTGGTGGATGCGGGTACAGTTACAGCGTCTAAAAGACATTTGGGTAAGTACATGAATAGGAAAAGTTTGGAGGGATACAGGTAAAACGCAGTTGAACCAAAGGGTCTGTTTCTGTGCTGTATGACTCGATAACTCACTGCCATCACTCCTCTCTCCCTATCCCTTTCCAATGAACAATGTTACGAGGGGAGAGAAGGGATGGGATTTTAATCTGTTCCTTTCCCTCAAACCCCAGAACAGCAAATGGCAAGTCTTTCGAAACCCAACTCCAACCCACTGTGAACACCCACTGGTCATATTTTAATTACAATGGATTTGACCAGACTCAGAGACCTCTCTGAAGAAGTGAGTCTATTATTGTAATAGTTAAACAAGGCTTTGCGCCTTATGTTCTAGCAGCAGTTTAAAAATAACACTCGGTGGGCCGCTCTTACTCCTTGTTTGTGTGTTTGTAACGCTTCACAGAAAGTTGGCTCACTAAAGAAAACAGATACAAGCTTTGGAGAGCACTGCGTGTGGGCTTGGAGAAACAGAGGTACTGCTCCTGACTCAATCGTCATATCTTCCACAACAATTGTTTAGTTGTTTATTTATTCACAGGATGTGGGAACAACAGGTTATGCCCACATCAAGGGTTGTCACTCTCCCCTCCCCTCTGAAATCTGGTTCTTTTGTCCATGCTTGAACCAAGGCTGTAATTACATCGGGAGTTGAATGGCCGTGATGGACCAGCTTGGCTAGGGGTTGCAGCTAGCTCTTGTACACAAGTCTTCAGTACTGTTGCTGGAATGTTGTCAGGCCCTGGAGCATTTGCAGTATCCAATGCCTTGAGTATTTACTGATTACAGGTGGCATGGATCTCGTTGACTGTAGATTAGTACCTGTGATGGATCTTTCATCCCATGATGTTGCCTGAGCAGTGGTCAGAACATTGTTGGGAACTCCCTGTCTTCTTAGAGTAAAAGTGGATCATCCACGCACCTCTTCAGCTTGAAGATTGTTGCAAATGCTTCGGCCTTATCTTTTTGAACTGATTTTCTGGGCTCCCTCACCTTTGAGGGTTTGTGGAGTCTCCTCCATCTGTTCTTTAATAGTCCACTTTATATTCCCACCCTCTGGATGTGTTGGGACCTCAGCGCTATGATCTGATCCACTGGTAACCTCTCTCTGTAAAGTGCTGTTTCTGCGATGTGATGTGCAGCTTGTCAAGATTGTGACCCTATCTTTGCTAATTATGCCAGTCTGTCCTACAGCACTCATTTAACTTGGGATTGGTCCTTTGGTTTCATGTTAATGGAAATGTGGGTTTGTTAACCATGATTGAGTACATTTCTGCCACTAATGATCTACGAAACTGCATGGATCTCTGGTTTTGAGTTGCTCAGTCTGTTCTGAATGTATCCCAGTTAGCCCGGGTGGTAGTGCCATATGGCCCAATGGTATACAGAGGGAACTTTGCCTCTACGTGGACAGTTTGGTGGTCACTGCGGCCAATACTGTCAAGAACAGAATCAACTGTGAGAGGTGGAACTAAGATATTCCACAACATGACCACTCTGCGACAATCCACCCCACCCTGTGACAGATGGTGCCCATTTACTGTCCTGGTCGAAGCAAAGTGAGGTTGGTCCTGACGCTGGGCATTAACGTAACCATCTTGCATTGTACTCCACTTACTTTTTGAAGCGAGTTGTGGGATCTTACCGCAGGCCTTGCCTGTCACTGGGAGAGAACTGGAGTCATGCTCTGGTAGGTTCATGTCCCATACTAATGCCCCAATGCAGCACTGAGGGAATGCAACACTGTCAGAGGCGGTGTGACTCTGCTGAAGAGTTAAACTAAAGCCCTCACTTCCCTATCGGTGAAATGTCTTGTGCTCTATTGTAAGGAGATGGGGAGCTTTCACTGATGTTCTGACCACCATTCAGGTAACACAATGAGAGGGACGGTTTTCTCTGTAGGACCTTGGCTGCTTGCCTGTCCTCCATTGTAGTGGTGTCACATCAGTCAAACGATGATAGCTAGTGTCCAGGGATGTGCAGGTTAGGTGGATTGGCCATGGGAAGTGCTGGGTTGCAGAGATGATCTGGGTGGGATGCTTGTTGGAGGGTTAGCATGGACTCAATGGGCTGAGTGGTCTGCTCCTACCATGTGGGGATTCTATAGCAGATACTCGGGCAGAATGGAGAGCAGATTCAGTCTGGGGTTCGATTGATAAACTTGCTACAGATTCAGCTTGCTCTGTTTGTTGATGTGTCCTTTCAAAGGTAGAATAAACGTATCGATTGAGGGTACAGCTTACTGAAAAACAACTGCAAGAAGCAAAGATGAAAGAATGCTATCGATGCCGTCAAATCTCACTTCAAGTTAGCCAATTAGCAGTGAGAGCCTTTCTGATACATGATTTGCCAACTTTTTTAATCAATAAACATTCCTTGCTCTGTCTCAAAGCAGCTTTGCAATTAGGTTTGGTCAGTTAGACTGTGCTGTGCAGTGAGGTCATTACCGTGGACCGAATCTTCATCAAACTACTTGAAAGATCCAGACCTCATCTAGAATTCAAATTAAACACTTACAGCATTGAGCTGATGGCTTAGCTCCGGGTTCGAGTTTCTGAGAGGACATGGTGTAATCGAAGTTGAAAGGCTTTGTCGTTGAGAAAGAATAGTTGGTGGACTGGGTAAAGAAGCCTGTCTTTTTACTAAATCTCAAAGCGAGCTATCATCGTTTGACTGATGTGACACCACTACAATGGAGGACAAGCAAGCAGCCAAGGTCCTACAGAGAAACTCCTCCCTCTCATTGTGTTGCCTGAATGGTGGTCAGAACATCAGTGAAAGCTCCCCATCTCCTTACATTTCACTGACAGGGAAGTGAGGAGCAATTTAGCACGGCCAATTCACCCTAACCTGCACATCCCTGGACACTGTGTGGCAATTTAGCATGGCCAATCCACCCTAACCTGCACATCCCTGGGCACTATGGGGCAATTTAGCATTGCCAATCCACCATAACCTGCACATCCCTGGGCACTATGGGACAATTTAGCATGGCCAATCCACCCTAACCTACACATCTTTGGACTGTGGGAGGAAACCGGAGCACCCGGAGGAAACCCATGCAGACACGGGGAGAAGGTGCAAGCTGCACACTGAGAGTGGAATTGAACCCAGATCTCTGGCTCTGTGAGGTAACAGTGCTACCCACTGAGCCACCGTGCCACCCCTGTCTTCTGAGCAAACTTCAGGGTGAATCTTTGACTGTGCGATTGGGTGTCTTCAAGCCCTGAGGTTGAAAGCTGTTTGGTCCTGAAATAAAACCAAAGACTGGGTGTGAGCCAGTTGGTAACTTTAAACAGGCAGTGACCCTCCACTTTGGCTTCTGCTCCTTTCACAGTTTTAACTGAAAACTGAATCCATTCTGTTAGCACTCTACTAGGTGAATACTAGAAGGAATATCTCATTATAAAATTAACATTTAAAATGAATTATACCGCAATAAAATTTGCCAGAGCATAACTGTGGTGAAATTGTACGAGAACAAAACAAACTTGCAATTTTGCTGCAAAGAGCAGGCAAGAAACCTTCTGGTGCACTGCTTATTGTAAACCTCTGGATGAGTAAAGCTCTGTATTCCCTCTGCCTCTTGATCATTCAGCATTCCCACTTTGCTGTCTTTTCCCAGAGAAAACTGTTTCCTCCAGTTCTCTTCCACAGTCCAAAGATTAGATTAGATTACTTACACAGGCCCTTCGGCCCAACAAGTCCACACCGACCCGCCGAAGCGCAACCCACCCATACCCCTACATTTACCCCTTTAACCTAACACTACGGGCAATTTAGCATGGCCAATTCACCTGACCTGCACATCTTTGGACTGTGGGAGGAAACCGGAGCACCCGGAGGAAACCCACGCAGACACGGGGAGAATGTGCAAACTCCACACAGTCAGTCGCCTGAGTCGGGAATTGAACCCGGGTCTCTGGCGCTGTGAGGCAGCAGTGCTAACCACTGTGCCACCGTGCCGCCCACATCTTTGCCCTCTGGCAAAGATGTGTAGGTTAGGTGGATTGGCCAGGCTAAGTTGCCCATAGTGTTCAGGGACTGTGCAGGTTAGGGTGGATTGGCAATGGTATATTATCCATTGTGTCGAGGGCTGTGTGGATTAGATGGGTTAGCGATGGGAAATGCAGGGTTACAGGAATTGGGTAGGTGGGTGGGTCTGGGTTGGATGCTGTTCAGAGGGTCAGTGTGGACTCGATAGTCTAAATAGCCTGCTTCCACGCTGTAGGGATTATATGAAGTCGCACCCCAGACCTTGATGACCAAGGAGGGCGTGTTTATACTGCAGCTCAAACAGACTGAGCACCCACCTACATATCCTCGCCACATCCACCAATGGGAGTTGGTACGTGGGAGAGAGATTCCTTCATGGGATGGACAGAGATTGGATTCCTTGGCATTATCCCTGCCTCCAGGCTACAACACACAGGTAGAAACATAGATTGCCATGGCAAATTGGACTTCTTGGGGGTGGCTTGATGTGGATGAGATTGGTGTCAAAAGCATGGGCAGGAGGTTGGTCCCCATACCCGCCTGCAGTGGACCTAGGACTGACATCTTCGCCCTCTTTGTAATGAAGACTTGGCATTGTGGATGAGACCTGTCTGTAGGCAGACTACTGAAGAAGAAGAAGCTACCCCTTTATGTTATTCATTGGTGGGTCTGGGCATCACTGGCTGGGCCCAGCATTTATTGCCCGTTCCTAGTTGCCCCTTGAGAAGGTGGGGGGGGATGAGCTGCCTTCTTGAACCGCTGCAGTCCTTGTGCTGTGGGTTGACCCACAATGCCCTTAGAGAGGGAATTCCAGGCTTTTGACCCAGCGACGCTGAAGGAACTTTTCCTCATTATGCTGTAGCTGTCTGCTTTACAGCTTCATTCCCCTTTGATATCTGTTTTACAATTGATGGTGCAGCCAAGGTCTGGAGGAGCTGCCTCAATGACAGATTGGAAAAGGGATAGGATTTTCTGCTCTAAAATATCAGCTCCACTCCACCCACGTCTACTCGGAGACCTCCCACAGAGAAAAGGTATTTATAAATGGAAATGAATGTGCTGGAGCTTCATTTGTAGAGGTACAAAACGAGTGGGACTGGCACACTTCATTCACTGGTTTTGTTAGTTTTCATTCTGGTCTGTGTGACTGACCTAGCTAACTGTTCCTCCATTTGTTCATCATCTCGGCGAGGGAAGGAGCTCAGATCTCAATGGTTTTACGGTTATACTGATGATTGGTTTTCAAACACTGTCCTGAGTTCGGCTCTTGTATGTGTTATGGGCCAGTCCAAACCTCCCTCAAAACATATCAGAGAGATAACCGAGGCCCTAACTTTTATCTTATTTAAAGGCAAGTGTAAGGTGTTGTGTTCCAAATGTGATTTGATTGGTCCAACTACTGGCTTTAGGTGAAACACACATTATTCTTCCACCACTGTTAAAATATAAACAACAAAAGGATTGGCATAACTTTTAACTCTATTGAAATACTTAATACAATCATATTTTATTTAACTGCTACTCATCAGCTGTTCCAATGTTGCAGTTTCCCACAGACACTCCCTTGGCAAAGGCAAATTCAGCAAAACAAGTTCCCCTCACTTGTGATCTCCCCCAACCCCGGGGAAAAGAGAAACTGAAAGGAACTATCTAGCAGCAGAGAGAGAGAGCGAGAGACAGAGAGATGTTTCTAGCTGTTTTAGTTACAAAAACTCCAGCTTCAACAACTGAAAGTAAAAACTGAAACCCTGGGTCTGTGTGGGCCTGACTCCTACACACGCTTCTTCTGTCAAAATTTTTAAAAATTCCCTAAGTTATTTACTCTGCTTTCCATGGAGCAGACCCTCAATACCAGGTTTACAAAACACCTTTTCAAGAGAATCAGCACAGAGCAAACCCCTCTTAAAGGAACATCACGTTACAGATATCTTCCAGTCCACAGTAGTTTTTGATTACTGCAGGCTCGATTCTCATGCGCTTACAATTACCACCATCAGAAGCTTGCCATCATTTTGTTGGTTTGGTCAGGGGGAAGGGGAGGCAGCATTAGACATCCAGCAGTAAGTGCACCCCATCCAATCTTCCTTTTGTCTGGCGTGGAACAGGAACGTAGACAGGAGACACCAGAGAGTCATACAGCACGGAATCAGACCCTTCGATCCAACCAGTCCATGCTGACTGTAATCCCAAACTAAACTAGTCCCACCTGCCTGCACTTGGCCCATATCTTTCCAACTCATGTGCTTATCCAAATGTCTTTTAAACATTGTAACTGTGCCCACATCCACCACTTCCCCTGAAGTTCACTCCACACACAAACCACTCTCCGTGTAAAAATATTGCCCCTCGTGCCTTTCTTAAGTCTTTCTCCTCTCACCTTAAAAATATGCTTCCTGGTCTTGGAATCACCCCCAAAGGAAAAGATCCTTGCCATTCACCTTATCTATGCCCCTCACGATTTTATAAATCTGTATAAGGTCGCCTTCCAACCTCCTACGCCCCAACAGGAAAAAAAGCTCCAGCCTCGTTCTTATATCTCAAACCCCCCCATTTCTGGCAACATTCTGGCTACATCTTTTCTGAGCTCTCGGCAGCTTAATAATATCCTTTCTAAAGCAGAGAGACCATAACTGGACACAGTACTCCAGAGAGGCCTCACCAACGTCCTGTGCACCCTCAACATGACGTCTCAACTCCTATATACTCAAAGGACTGAGCAATGAAGGGAAGTGTGCTAAATGCATTCTGAGTCACATGTGACGCAAACGTCGAAGAATAATGGACCTGAACCCGTAGGTCTCTCTGTT
>NC_057721.1:3806301-3811220 GCF_004010195.1 Chiloscyllium plagiosum | reverse complement strand
CTTTCTTTTTTGATATTTAAACTTAATCCATATTCTAAACTCATCGATTTTATATGATCCACAATACGATGCTGGGTCTCTTTGGATTCTGTGTTGTGTCCGTGTACTGTAAGCCTGTTAAGTTCCAGCGGTTTTATTATTACCCGAGCGAGTACATCTAACTCTCTGTAGCCTCCAACAAACAGTAATATGATCGTGACCAGGTAATCTGCTTTCGTGATGTTGATAAATCTCGACCAGGCCAACAGTGTTTTTAAAAATATTGCTGCTATTCTTAAAAATATTGCCTCGGGATATCTATATTCATGGAGTGTATGGATAAGGCCTCAGTTTAACTTCTGATCTGAAAGACAGCATTTCCTCAGCACTAACAGCTTTGGATTACAGTGCTTAAGCCCTGGAGGAGGATTTGAATCCAGTGCCTGAAATTCAGAGGCAAGAGAGCTACATAAGCCATAGCTGACCCTCAAAAAGCTCGTGATAGGCTTGACAGTAAGGTTGATGCTCATGGAATAAAACTGGCGGTGACTGCAGGGAAATAAAGTTGGCTGAGTGACAGGAAATTGAGAGTAATGGTAAATGGTTGTGTTTTGAGCTGGTGAATTATAAATATTGCGGTTCCTCAGGGGCTGCTTTTAGTACCATTGCTTTTCCTTGATGTATATTAATGGCCTTGACTTGGCTATACAGGGCACGGTTTCAATATACGCAAGACATGGAGGAATTGTGAACAGTGAGGGAGATGGTGATAAACTTCAAGGGAGCAGAGACAGGCTGGGAAAATGGAAGTGATGACATTTAACACAGAGGAGTACGTAGCAATTCATTCTAATTGAGATGTGTAGTAATATGTGCACAAATCACCAGGAGTAAGACAAGTTGAGAGAGTACTTAAGAAAGCACGTGGAATCCCTGGAACTCTGTTGGTGGACAAAGTTAAAAATCTCACAATCCCAGGTTATAGTCCAACGGGTTTATTTGGAAGCACTAGCTTTTGGAACTATTAGCTTGAAGTATAGAATAGAAAAGTAAGGAAGTTGTGATGTACCTGTACAAAATTGTGGTATAGCCCCAATGGGAGTATAGTGTCCAGTTCTGGGTACTGCATGTGAGGACCAATATAACCACGAGATGCTCCTGTGCCTGGCCAGGCCGTGCAGGGGGTCGTTAAGGCCGATTGCCTGATCCTCTTCCGCAGTTACATTTGGGCTTGGGTTTCCCTGGAGAAGGAGTACGCAGTGTCCACCAACACCCTTGAGGTTTTCAGGGAGAGGTGAGCACCGCGGGGCATGGAGTGCTCTATTTCCCCCCGACTCTATTTTGATTTAATTCCTGCCCTCCCCTTCACTTTTTTGATCACTTAGGCATTGCCCTGTGCTGACAAGGCTCACCACTGGCCACTTGGGTATTTCCTTTCTTCCTGATGATGGAATATGAGTTAAAAATATATATAACCACATTAGAAGAGAGTTCAGAAATGATTCATGCAACTGTTCTGAGGCAAGTATCTTCATTTACATCGATAGATTGGAGAAGCTGAGTCTGTTCTCTTTAAAGAAAATAAGGTTGATAGGAGATTTGATAGAGACATTCAAAATAAATGAGGTGAAGAAGAAGGCTTCTCAGTTCTAGAGAATGGTCACTGGCTTAAAAACATTAAGTCTCCACAGATGATTCCAGTGATTTCAGTTTCTGTTTCCAAATGAAGAAGGAACAGAGGAGAGAGGGAGAAACTGTTCCCACTGGTGGAAGGATTGAGAAACGGAGGGTGCCGTGTTGTTCGGTGGAACATGTCATGACTACATGAAGTGAAACTTGCTTTAACATAGCGAGTTGTTTGGATAAGGATTATTTTAGGCCTGGCATTATGCTGGAGGCAGGCTTGCATGGGGCTTTCAAAAAGTTATTGCGTATTTTTATTGAGAGAATAAATTTGCAGGACAGCAGGAAAAAGGCAGTGGACAGTCTAAGAGAGCCAGCACTGACAGGACAAATAGCTTTCTTCCATTCTGTGACTCAATCTCCAGTCAATACTTGGACCAAATCTCACATCAACCACTGAATTATATCTATAGTCAGTCAGTTGGTACTTGCCAAAAATCTAGTCAGTCCTTGAAAAGATACAATCAGTGCAAGTAATGAATTTGCTGTCAACATTTTTGGTGAATTTACAGTCAGTCTTTTTAATGATCTACAGCCAGTTCTAGCAAATCTGCATCCTGTTCTTGTTGTAAATTTACATTCATTACTTGTAAATCACCACTCAGTGTTTGTTGTAAATCTGTAGTCAGTGCTTGCAGTAAATCCACAGTCAGCACTTACAGTAAAATTAAAATCAGTGCTCGCACAGAATCTATAATCAGTGTTTGTTGTACATCTGTATGCAGAGCTTAAACAAATCTACAGCCAATGCCTTTAAGCAAATCTGTACTCAGTGTTTGCAGTAAATCTACACTCAGTGGCTTTGTCATAAATCTGCAATCAGTGATTGTCGTAAATCTACAGACAGTACTGATATTAAATTGACAGTCAATGCTTGTAAATCTACAGACACTAGTAAATCTAAAATCAGTACTTAGAGTAAATCTAGAGTCAGGGTTTGTAGTAAAGTTACAGTCAGTGCTTACAGTAAATCTACAGTCAGTGCTTGTATTAAAGTTACAGTCAGTGCTTGTAGTAAATCTAATCAGTGCTTGTAGTAAAACTACAGTCAGTGCTTATAGTAAATCTACAGTCAGTGCTTGTAGCAAAACTACAATCAGTGCTTATAGTAAATCTACAGTCAGTTTATAGTAAAACTACAGTGAGTGTTTGTAGTAAATCTAGTCAGTGCTTGTAGCAAAACTACAGCCAGTGCTGATTTAGTCAGTGCTTACAGTAAATCTACAGTCAGTGCTTGTTATAAATTTACAGCCAGTGCTTGTAGTAAATCTACAGTCAGTGCTTGCAGTAGGTCTATAGTCAGTGCTAATCTACAGTCAATGCTTGTAGTAAATCTATAGACAGTTCTTAGAGTAAATCTACAGTCAGAGTTTATTGAAAGCTGGAAGCAGGCACTGGATTAAATGATATCCCCATCACCAACTGACCCCCTCCCCCACCGACTGCCCTCACACTGACCCCTCGCCCATCACCCCCCACCCTCACACCCACAACCTAGAACACGATGAAGTTCACAAACCAATAAGAAGTTGAATCAAAATGTCAAATCAGAAATGAGGTCCTTGAGGGTATGGCTGAAGGTTTCTGACAGAACAATGCTCAGTGTAAGAGCATACTTGAAATTGCGAGCCCAGTGCTGTGGAGATCTGCAGTTTCCGACAGGAGACATGAAGCGGACATCTTGAATGAAGCAAGTGTAAAAGTTGAATGAGTAAATCTGAACATAGCAGAAGAGATTTGCCCGTTTTGCCGTCACTAATCCATGGCTGAGCAGACTGGAAAAGGTCACAAAGATACCCAGGCACCCTGGGATATCTTCCTGAACGTTTCCTTGAATTGAATTTGATGAAAATGTCAGACTCCTTCCTGAGGAGGAGATTTCCAGCTGCACTCAAGTCCAGCCTGAAGGTCAAGATACGAAGGAGCTGCAAAGGGATAATCAAGGAAAGGATAATTCCGAGAGGCTGGATACTTGGTGTGGTGATTGTGAAAAAAAGTCCCTGGAAAGATGAGAGTAAGCACAGATCCAGAGGATGTCGACGATACTTTGAAGAGATCTCACTATTCCATGCCAAACGATGACAAAATATTGCCACAGTTTGCCAGGGTGAAGCTGTTTAATGCCATCAATGTGATGGATAATTCCAGACAAGTGAGGCAGGACCACAGCAGCAGTTTTCTAACTGTATTCTGGGCATCATTTGGGAGATACACTTTCTCAGGGGCAACTAGGGATGGGCGACAAATGCCGGGCCACACCAGGGGCAACATCATTTCCACTGCTCCAGCAGAGTATTAACACAGACAGCAGGAGATGGTGAGTGATGGTCCCCACGCGGGCAGCTTCTGTAGACAGTCTGCTTGTCTATGGATATGGAGGCACAAGGCATTAAGGCCATCATCAGCATCAGGATGTGCATTTGGTGTTGTGGTAGTGATTAGCAATCCAGAACATAGGTTCAAATCCCACCACGGCAGCTGGTGAAACTCGAATACAGTAAAGAATCCGGAATTAAAATCTTTGTGACCATTGTCGTAGAAATGCAGGACTGATGGCCATTAGGGAGGGCAATCTGCTATCCTTCCTCATCCAGGAGAAAGTGGGGACTGCAGATGCTGGAGATCAGAGTTGAGAGTGTGTTGCTGGAAAAGCACAGCAGGTCAGGCAGCATCTAGGAGCAGGAGAATCGACGTTTCGGGCATAAGCCTTTCATCAGGATTCAATAGACAATAGACAATAGGTGCAGGAGTAGGCCATCCTGCCCTTCGAGCCTGCACCACCATTCAATATGATCATGGCTGATCATCCTTAATCAGGATCCTGTTCCTGCCTTATCTCCATAACCCTTGATCCCACTATCCTTGAGAGCTCTATCCAACTCTTTCTTAAATGAATCCAGAGACTGGGCCTCCACTGCCCTCTGGGGCAGAGCATTCCACACAGCCACCACTCTCTGGGTGAAGAAGTTTCTCCTCATCTCTGTCCTAAATGGTCTACCCCATATTTTTAAGCTGTGTCCTCTGGTTCAGCACTCACCCATCAGCGGAAACATGTTTCCTGCCTCCAGAGTGTCCAAACCTTTAATAATCTTATATGTCTCAATCAGATCCCCTCAGTCTTCGAAACTCAAGGATATACAAGCCCAGTCGCTCCAGTCTTTCAGCGTAAGGTAGCCCCGCCATTCCAGGAATTGACCTCGTGAACCTACGCTGCACTCCCTCAATAGCCAGAATGTCTTTCCTCAAATTTAGAGACC
>NC_057721.1:3784012-3803394 GCF_004010195.1 Chiloscyllium plagiosum | reverse complement strand
AGTTGTCTTTCTTGACTTCCCTCGTTCTAACTTTCCCTTCAATTTCCTTCTTAAACATCCAGTTTGTCCCCTCCCCCCTGCTACTTAGTTTAAATGTACTGTATTGCAGTAGCAAACCTGCCAGAATGCTGGTCCCTAACCTATTAAGGTGCAAACTGTCTCTCTTGTAGAATTTATGCTTTCCACAAAACATACCCCAGTGATCCAAGAACTTAAATCCTTATGATGCGGAGCTTATGCCCGAAGCATCGATTCTCCTGCTCATCTATCCTCCATTGACTTCAGACCCACAGCAATGGGATTTTCTCTGGGTGCTTCAGGATGGGCAATAAACACTTGACTAGCCAGTGGCATTCAAATCCAATGAATGAACAGAAAATAAATGTTACATTCCCAATTGTCAAAAAGTGCATGCTGCAAAGAGACCGACACGAGTGAAGGACAATGCAATGCATTTGCAGAGATTGATAAAGAATTAACACATTGTTTTGTTAATGAATAATAACTTTTTTTTTTGGTGACCATGGGTAGCTTGAACAAAGATGTGTCAAAGTTTTTCCTCTGCCTTTCTTTTTGACACGTTTGGAGAAATGCAATGGTATCTTGGCTGTTTTATGACTTCTGCCATTGTGTGCCATCTGTGGCAGCCATTAGAACACATGACTCGAGACAAGCGTGGTCAGAAGGTGTGGCAAATGTATAAGTTCTTCCCTTCTTTGCAGTGCGCCAAGCTAAAACACCGACTTGGTACGAGAGACAGCTCTCATGATGTGGACGACAGCAGAGTAAAACCAGCCTCCAGTTTCTCGATCCAGCTTGTCATTATTTTGTCTTCCAGGGTCATTGATCCAGAAGAGGCCCTTGTTAACCACAGCATTTAATGATTCTGTAGCCAGGGTGTTCTTGGCAGCATGTTTTGATGCATTTAGCTGTTCATTGCAGGCAGAATGTTCCTCAAGATGTCTGTATCATTCTGCTGAGTCCTGTCAGCATGACAGGCAGTCTTTATACATCTCGGCTTGAGTCACTTTGAGTGGGATGGTGCAGCCAAAACCATTTATATTTATCACTGTGTTTGCTATTTATCACAGAGTGCACATCTATTGTATCTCAGGAATAATGATGGAGACACCACTCTTCATCTTTCAGCTTGCAGCTCAATCGAAACAGGCAGCATTCAAGATCTCACGTTGGCCACCTGAGCACATTATTCTTTGCCCTAACAGCCCTGGGTCCGTTCCCCAAATAACAGCGAATTTAATGCTTTTTATTAAAATGCAAATTTGTGGACAAGATACTGCATGTATTACGAATCTCCACATTGGGTTCTGATGGATTCGGCCATTAGTTTCTCAACATTGGACTCCCTGTGTTAAGTTGCTGTGTTTGTACTGTATTGACCTGCTACGTTACCAATGAAAGCTAAGGCTGGCACTTAAAAGTGCAAGGAGACACTTTCCGGTGATGGTATTCAAACATTCCATGGTTCCTCGTCTCCTCCTCCGGCTGTTTCTCAGGAGCAATGCCAGGGGCTGGCCCCCGTGTGATGGCCACACTGTACAGCTTGCTTGTTGGCCCTGCCACCCCAGTACTTCCTCCAGAGAGATCGAGCCAGTGGATGCCTTGCTGCTGGCCAGTTGTGCCATGCTCCATCACCCATTCTGTTGGCTTCTATTGTAGGTTTGGTGTGTGTGTGTGTGTCCTTGACCTTTGCAACAGAGTGGTCAGCCACATGGTCAGCACGAGCAGGCTGGCAAATCCTCACAAAGATGCATGTTCCTCCTTGCTGGCTCTCTCTAGCAAGAGAGAATGGAATAGGCTCCATGAGTAGAGAGAGTCTTGCTAGACCTCTCTTAGAAGCCAGCTAACTCGATGCTACAATTATTTTTCACTCACAGCCTGGAAGGAGTCAGATGCCACAAAGTTCAGCATATCCATCACATTGCATTCCAGTCCTCCCATGGCTCTGTTCGTTCGTACCTGTAGCAGAATTAGATTTCATTCGGGACATCCTTGCTGAAATCGTCCCCTCACTGAGGTTCAGGTGGATGAATTGCTCCCTGAAACCTGTGGCTTCCCACTGGGGAGCTTTTCTCACATTTGGGGAGGCAATGGCCTGGGGGTGTTATTGCTAGGTTAATCCAGAGACCCGGTAACGTTCCGAAGACACGCGTTCGAATCCTGCCATGGCAGAATCAATAAAAGAATCTGGAATTACGACTTTAATAGTGACCATGAATCACAATTATTGCCGGGGGAGAAACCCATCCGATGTCCCTTCAGGGAAGGAAATCTGCCATCCTTACCTGGTCTGGCCTACATGTAACTCCAGACCCACAGCGACGTGGTTGACTCTTAACTGCCCCCTGGCAGTTGGGTAATAAGTGTTGGCCCAGCCAGTGACGCCCAAAGTGGCAGTGTTGGCAATGAATTATATACACTGAATGATGTACATTGCCCTCATTGTTGGCAGTCACTCCAAGTTCATGCATCAACAATACAGCATCTGACATGACACACCCCAACAAGAATACAAGAACCACTTCCGACATCAAACTGCACCTGCAGCATCCAAAGGATGAGAGAGACAGAGTGGAGTTTGGTGTCCATGATTTCCGTGACCCTGCCCTCTGTAGCTCGGTCCAGCCCTCCTCTTTACAGTGTTCGAAATATCACAGTGGGACCAGACCCACCCTTTAGCTCTGTATTCACTCGTGTAATTCGAGATATGCACGTTCTTCCTTGCCTGGAGACTGTTCACAATGGAGTGGACCAGTGGGCTGAGGAATAGCAGATGGAGGTAAATTTAGATAAATGCAAAGTTTTGTATTTTGCTAAGGCAAACCAGGGTATGACTAACACTGTTAATGATAGGGCCCCAGGGAGCGTTGTTGAACAGAGAGACCTAAGGGTGCAGTCGCATCGTTCATTGAAAGTGTGGTCGACAGGGTGGTGAAGAAGGCATTTGGCACGCTTGCCTTCATTGGTCAGAGCATTGAGTATAGGATACATCAGGAGCATCTCAGAACTGACAGCCAGACTGCTGCGACCCCTAGGACTCATAACGGCACACAAACCAACAGCCACGCTCAGACAACAACTCACCAGAACGAAGGACCCGATACCCAACATGAGCAAAACTAATGTAGTGTACAAAATACCATGCAAGGACTGCACAAAACACTATATAGGACAAACAGGAAGACAGCTAACAACCCGCATACATGAACATCAACTAGCCACGAAAAGACACGACCAGCTATCCTTAGTAGCCAAACACGGAGACAACAAGCAACATGAATTCGACTGGGACAACACTACCATCATAGGGCAAGCCAGACAGAGAACAGCCAGGGAATTCCTAGAGGCATGACATTCATCCACAAACTCCATCAACAAACACATCGACCTGGACCCAATATACCAACCACTACAGCGTACAGCTGAAACTGACAACCGGAAGCGGCAGGGACAGACCACTATAAACACCGCTATAAACATCAAAGAAGCGCTTTGCAGGAGGCTCCCAAGCACTGATGATGTCGCCTAGCCAGGGGACGAAACGTTTGCAACAAAAACTTCCAGCTCGGCGAACAGAACCACAACAACAAGCACCCGAGCTACAAATCTTCGCACAAACTTTGAGTATAGGAGTTGGGATGTCATGTTATAGCTGTACAAGACCATTGGTAAGGCCACATTTGGAGAACTGAATACAATTCTGGTTGCACTGCTATCAGAAAGATGTAATTAAACTGGAAAGGATGCAAAAGACATTGATAAGGATGTTACGTAGACTGGAGAGTTTGAGTTATAATGAGAGGTTGGTTCGGCTGGGACTTTTTCCCCTGGAGCGTCAGAGACTGAGCGGGTGATGGTATGGAGGTTTATAAAATCACGAGGGGCGGAGATAGGATGAATAGACAATGTCTTTTTTTTTCCCTGAGGTAGGGCACAGGATTATGGTGAGATGAGAAAGATTTAAAAGGAACCTAAGGGGCAGGAACATGCAGAGGATAGTGCACGTATGGAATGGTAGGAGCAGAAACAATTTAAAAGGGGTATTGGGGCAGGTGCATGAACAGGAAAGGCTTAAAGGAAATATATACATTGATCTTGGGGATTCCAGGAAATAATGCTTTGAAATTTGCGTCTCAGATAGTAGTTCGGAAGGCGTTTAGCATGCTCATCTTCGTTGCTGCGATCTTTGAGGATAGGAGTTAGGGCACCATGTTGGGGTTGTACAGGATGTTGGTGAGGCCTGTTCTGGAGTATCATGTCCGGTTTCTGGGTCACCCTGTTACAGGAAGGATATCATTAATCTGGAGAGGGTTCAGAAGAGATTTATCAGGGTGTTGCCGGGAACGGGAGGTCGGAGTTATAAAAAAGGGGCTGGATAGGCTGGGATGTTTTTCACAGGAGTGTGGGAGGCTGAGTGGTGACCTCACAGAGGCTTATAAAGTAGGTTAGCGATAGGTGTCTTATCCCTAGAATCGGAGAGTTTAAGACTATGGGGCATTACTTTTAAAGTGAGAGGTGAAAGATTTAAAAAAGACACAAGGGGTAAATGTTTTACACAGATGGTGGTTTGCATGTGGAATGAAATTCCTGAGGAAGTGATGGATGCGCGCACAGTTACATTGTTTTAGAAGACATTTGGGTAAGTACCTGAGTAGGAAAGATTTGGAGGGATATGGGCCAGGAGTGGGCAGGTGGGACTGGTTTAGTTTGGGAACATGGTCAGCATGGACTGGTTGGGCTGAAGGGTCTGTTTCCCTGCTGTATGACTGACTGACTCCGTGATCCTAGATCCCACTTCTGGACTGGTCTCCCAGGGACTGGGAAAGTTCCTCAGTCCAGTCCATAGCCTCGTTTGATACTAGCTCAGCGGCCAACTTCACTTCTCAGTCTCTCACCGCCCCCACGTTCCTCATGAACTTCAACCCTCTCTCTAAAACCCCACGGCCCGATCCGATCTCGTTCACACACCATCCCTTTTGCTTGCTGACCTGAACCAGTGCCCTTTCCAGCTACACCTCAGTTTCCAAATTCCCACCCTTGTTTTTAAACCCTGCCCCTTCCTATCGCTCTCATCCCCTGCAGCTCAGGAAAGGGATTCGGGGCATCAATTCTGGCCTCGCCTGTGTGCCCAATTTAATGGCCTTGCCATCCATCCCTTCCTGCTGGCCCCTGCCCTGTTCTGATGCTTGTTCTCATTGGGTAGCGGCGGCGCTACTCATGTGAGAGGAGTTGTTGTTGTAAATATGTTCCTTATCTTTTGATTCAAGATGGCGCCAACACCAGGCAACACTTTGCGAGCTCCCTTCAGCAGACCTTATTCTCCCATTTCTTCTAACCGTTCTCCACTTTTAAACCTAAATTCTAAGTCAGTGATCATGCTAATATTGACCTTCCTTTGTGCATCTGCCTCCCTCTGTCGAAGCACCCGATGATCTGTGTGTAGGGCGGCACGGTGGCTCAGTGGTTAGCACTGCTGCCTCACAGCACCAGGGACCCAGGTTCGATTCCACCCTCAGGTAACTGTCTGTGTGGAGTTTGCACATTTTCCCTGTGTCTACATGGGCTTCCTCCAGGTGCTCTGCTTCCCTCCCACAGTCCAAGGATGTGCAGGTTAGGTAGATCGACCATGGGACATTACTCCGAATGTCCAGTGATGTGTTGGTTAGGTGCATCGGCCATGGGAAATGGAGGGTTACAGGGAGAGGGTGGGGGAATAGATCTGGGTGGGATGCTGTTCAGAGGGTTGTACTGTACTCAGGTACATTTGACCACAATAACTCTTAACCTTTGGGGTTTTGTTGAGTTGCGATTTAACGCCCTTACCCCAGACTCTATGACCCTCACCTCCCGAAGCCCTGCTGTAGAAAGTGGTCTAAGAATAATTCCCACTGTACAGAAGGAAGGAAGATTTTGCATCCCATCACCAATCAGCCTGTGCAACACCACTTAAAAACGTATGGATTTGAATTGTTTTTACAAGCTCCTTTATGAGCGTAGTGCTCCATTTTAATGACTTTTTAAGGGTCTCACTGTTTTACGAGCCATTTTTATTTGAAAATTGAGATTAATGTTTATCAAGGTGAGGGAGCAATTGCTTGTTTTCTTCAACGAAAACAACCTGCCATTTAAAACGAATGCACCACTCCAAAACATATTAAGAGCGGCGACGCATAATGTGCCATTTACAGTCTACGCTTTACGACAACCAGAAATGAACACTTTATACCTTCATCTCAAAACAAATTGCATTCACATAATCTACCTTTTGTAATAACTGTTTACTTGTGCAGCATTCTGAACACAGATACGCAGAGACTGAAAGTCTGTTTATGCGGGATGCGTATATCTGCGTTAAGTTGAGAGCTGTCGTTATACAGAATGATGAATGGATGGTAGATATAGTGAAGCGTCCTGGTTATTGGTCTTCTGGTTAGATTTATGGATAAAGATCTCGTTAGCTTGCTGGGATGGATCCAACTCATGGTGACATGTCTGCTTGTTTGGAATTTCAATGTTTCCCAGCAATGCAGTGGGTTAGTGTCGACGTCCTCACCATCACAGTTTACTGTGCAGGGGTGAGGAGTGTTTTCTGTTGAGGGGCAAAGGTGTAGCTTTAATCACGGCACCGAGGGGATTGGAGCTGGATTGCGGTTATCAGAAAGGCCAGACGGTGGCTCGTAATCATTACCGAGTGGCTGCATCAATTCACCTCCTGGGTCAGAGGTGATCAGCGGGTGGAAGTCTGTTTCCCCTATTCTTTTTACTTCCTACGCCTCTATCAAAGATGCGGGTGCAGTGGTAATGACAGTGGTTAGTAAACTCGGGTCTGGACTAATGTTCTGAAGACACAACTTACTACACAACCAATGGGATTTAAACTCAATAAGTGAATCTGGACTTACAAAACTGGATGACTCATATCACCACCATCAACAATTGTAAAAGCCCATCTGGGTCACTAATCTCCAAGGAGATTAGCGAAGGAAACCGCCATCCTTATCTGATCTGGCCTATGTGTAACTCCGGACCCACAGCAATGTGGTTGACTCTGAAATACCCCCTGGAAGTGGGTCAACCAGTTGAAGGGCAATAAGATGTGGATAGAAAGTACTAGGTTCCCTGCAACATCTGCATCCGGTGGAAGAACAAATCCTTGAATGAAATTCCCAGATTCCCGATCACCACATGTTGTCCAGCAGTTGTAAAACACTGAGACATCATGTGAATATGGAACACACACCATCTCCCAGGGTTGGTGTATTCACCTAAGCCCAGTGTGGGTGAGTCCAAAACTAGAGGGGCATAGGTTTAGGGTGAGTGGGGAAAGATTTAAAAAGGACCTGAGAGGCAACTTTTTCATGCAGAGGGTGGTATGTGTATGGAACGAGTTGACAGAGGAAGTGGTGGAGGCTGGTACAATTACAACATTTATAGGACATCTGGATGGGTATATGAATAGGAAGGGTTTAGAGGGATATGGGTGCTGGCAAATGGGACTAAGTCAGATTGGGAGTTTAGTCGATGCAGACGAGTTGGACTGAAGGGTCTGTTTCCATGCTGTATGAGTCTATAACAGTCTCCAGTGTGTCCACATAATAAGTCTTTTGCAGCTGATAGAATTCTGACTCACATCCTCTGCACTCTCTCGCTCTCTCGAGTCTCGGTGTCCTTCTAAAAGAATGTAGGGCCCAGGATCAGGGTACAGTCTTTCCAGCTGAGGCTTAGTCCGTGATTTGTGAAGATTCCTGGCTCAGCCTCTTCCAGAATTCTGGAGCCTGCTGGAAGGCCGGAAACGAGTTTGCGGAACCGGAAAGCGCCCTCGGTTTGCGCCAATGAATGTTCCAGCACAGGATCACTGGAAAGCCAGCAAAACGTCTCAAACCCTGCCCTCATCAGAGAAAAATCCTGAGGGATGATGAATCCCTGCCGCACCAGCAGGTTTCACTCTGTGCAATGCCCACGTGCCAGTGGTTTGGACAGTGGGGCAGAATTTAATGCCCTCCCCATTGGCAGGTTTGGGAGTGTGGTGGTGAGGGTGGGGCATTTAATCAGGTGAGCACCCCATCACCTTGCTATCTCCAAGTCAAGTTACAGGCATTAAGGCAAATAGGCAGTCAATCTAGCTTCTAAACCACTATTGCTCAAATAACCTCATGTTGTCTACTAGACATTTGCTGACTAATTACATGGGGAAGGTCGACATAAAAAATAGTCTGAAGCTAAAACAGCATTGACACAACCACATTGATGATTAAACATTACTTCTGGAAGATCCTTTATCTGCTACTTGTTGGACATTGCTTCTTGGCTTATTCGACCAACTAGCTGAATTTCAAATGGCTTAATAATGACTATGCTAGAAGTGAAACAAATCCAGATTTGTTCTGGCCACTTCCCTTCAAATTTAATAAATACTAACAAACCAATCAGGAGGAGCAGGTCATTTATCTCCAAGCTTTCTCCAATATTCACTAAAATTATGCCAGGTTTGAGTGGAGTTCCAAATGGCAGTACCACTGGACGGTACAGTCTCTCCCTGACTGTCAGGATAGTGTCCCGTCAATGTCTGTAGCTCGGCAATCTGAGAAATGTCATTCGCCATTGGGGCTTCGTTTTCCCAGAGGTCATCCTAGCATCGCCTATCGTACGTCGCTGTGACACGGTAACAGCTTTGACCTACCCGGGTTAGCAGCAGCGTCCAATCCTCACGTCTCATGATCAGCCTGGGGTAGTGCTTGAGCTGGGAATCTTGGTGATGTCTCCAATGGATAGATCAAGCCCTTCACCTAGCAAGGTTTCAGAGGAAAATGGCTGGAATTGCAAATAGGTGGAAAGTGCAAAGGTCATGGGGCATGCAAGACCAGGGCAACTGGTTTGGATCTCCTTTACCAATTTGATATTAGCATTAATAAATAGGAGTGGTGAAGGAAGTGGTATCAGTTACATTCATATCAAACTTAGAGGAGGGAAAAAGACTGGATTTTTAAAAAAAAGGCCGTATGGATATAATGCTTCGAACAGTTTGGTCCCTATTAGAATGAGATGCCAAAGTTTGAATCTGACCCTGCATCACTACAGTAACTGAAATCTCCTCATTGATTAGGTCCTGGTACTTGTCAGTACTTTTCTGAACTGAATTTAACTGGCCATAAATTTGCAAGTTCTCAACCTCTGACCTGCTCATGTGGCCACTATATTTATATGACTAGTCCAATTCAGTTTGCGGTCAATAGTTAACCCTTGGATGGTCATCATGAAGGATTCAGTGATAGTAAGGTGATAGAACGTCCAGGGGAGATGGAAGACTCTGGGTCTTTCTGGAGATGGTTATAGCTGAAAATGTGTAGCTGGAAAAGCGCAGCGGGTCAGGCAGCATCCAAGGAGCAGGAGAATCGACGTTTCGGGCATGAGAGCCCTTCTTCAGGAATGAGGAAAGTTTGTCCAGCAGGCTAAGATAAAAGGTAGGGAGGAGGGACTTGGGGGAGGGGCGTTGGAAATGTGATAGGTGGAAAGAGGTCAAGGTGAGGGTGATAGGTCAGACTGGGGTGGGGGCGGAGAGGTCGGGAAGAAGATTGCAGGTTAGGAAGGCGGTGCTGAATTCGATGGATTTGACTGAGACAAGGTGGGGGAAGGGGAAATGAGGAAACTGGTGAAACCCGAGTGCCTGTCTCCCCAATGTATAGGAGGCCACATCGGGTGTAGCGGATGCAGTAAATGATGTGTGTGGAGGTGCAGGTGAATTTGTGGCGGATATGGAAGGATCTCTTGGGGCCTTGGAGGGATGTAAGGGAGGAGGTGTGGGCGCAAGTTTTGCATTTCTTGCGGTTATAGCCTGGCAGTCGTGTGGCGCGAATGTTACTTGCTACTTTTCAGCCTGAATAGTGCCCAGGTCTTGCCATATTTGAACATGGACAGCTTCAGTATCTGAGGAGTCATGAATGGTGCTGAACACTGTGCAAGCTGCAGCGAACATCCCCACTTCTGACCTTATGAAGGAGGGAAGGTCATTGATGAGGCAGCTGAAGATTGGTTGGAGTTAGGGTACTCTTGAGGGTAATTTTCTGCACAGCAGCTCCCATGTCCCATTAAATGAGTTTGTAAGAAAACTTGTGCAATTCTCAGGAAGACTGAGGCTAAACAGCCGTTTCTTTGAAAGCATCTGGAAATGTGTGTGATTTGAGACTTATAGAATATGAGGAGGCAGAAGGGTGACAAAGGTTAATAATCATGAGGCCCATTAATTTGTTACATTCCGAGCAAATTCTGGGCTGATTTTGCTGATTGAAACCAGAATTAAACTTTTGCAACGTCGTAAGCCACTCATAGCTCTTCAAAGTACAAACAGCCTCCTGTCCCAAAACCTCATTGAGCTGACGTGAAATACATTCTCAAAGCTCAGAGATAGCATCAGAGTCATCATAATGCAGGAGGAAGCTGGGAGAATATTTCATACAGATTACAGGAATGTGGATCGGTATCCCTCAAATGACTACTGAGGCAGCTGCTGTAATATCAGTCACACAGAAGCTGGAGACGTATCTGAAAAGGAGAAATATAAAATGTGTAAGGATCCAAAAAATGGGACTGAGCAGCTGAGGATTCTGTCCTGCATGGCATTGCAGACTCAAAATGATTTTGGTCTTTTCCAATTTGACTCTGCTGATACTGGGCATGCATTCCAAGGGGGAATTGGGAATGATTAATGTTTAGGCAATTGGACCTAACACATTCCCAAATCTCCAACCTGCACAGCTGATGGGAGAGCTCCCAGTTGCTATTGCAAAGCGAGGAAATCACATCTTATCTGTTCCTGTCCGTGGGCCAAAATCCATCTTATAGATCGGCACATCAGTCGCACAGACATCTCGGCTGCCTCTTAGCCCTCAGGGTATCCTTGTGAGTGGCTCGAGATAGATTTCCGACTTGTGGTTGTGAGGGAAACTGGACTTTGTTTTCACCAAAAAAACTAAAGTCGCTGGGAAAGCTCAGCTGATGGAGCAGCATCTGTGAAGAGACATCAGAGTTAACGTTTCGGGTCTGGCGACCCTTCTTCAGAACTGGCAATAGCAAGGAAAATGTTGGTTTATACGCAGAAGATAGGGGAGGGGGAGGGGGGGATAGAGCCCAAAGAGAGAGAAGAACAGTTGGACAGATAAAGGAGTCGATAATGATTAGATTAGATTACATTACATTGTGGAAACAGGCCCTTCGGCCCAACAAGTCCACACCGCCCCGCCGAAGCGCAACCCACCCATACCCCTACATTTACCCCTTACCTAACACTATGGGCAATATAGCATGGCCGATTCACCTGACCTGCACATCTTTGGACTAGGGGAGGAAACCGGAGCACCCGGAGGAAACCCACGCAGACACGGGGAGAACGTGCAAACTCCACACAGTCAGTCGCCTGAGGCGGGAATTGAACCCGGGTCTCTGGCGCTGTGAGGCAGCAGTGCTAACCACTGTGCCACCGTGCCTCCCGATCTGTCTAGGAAGATGAACAGCTATCAATGGGGACTGTTAGTGGCTAACAATGGGGAGTGTGTAATGGCAGACTGTGTGTTAACAAGGCTGGGTGTATGTGCTAGGGGGCTAGAACATAAGCGAGTTCAAGTCTTAAAATTATTGAACTTGATATTGGGTCCCGAAGGCTGTGGGGTCCCTGAGCGGAAAATGTGGTGATGTTCTTCCAGCTTACACTGAGCTTCCCCAGAGCACCGCAGCAAGCCTGAGACAGAGATGCTGGCCAGGGAACAGGGTGAAATGTGGACGCGGCAGGCAACTGGAAGCTCAGGCTCATTTTTGCTGGCAGAAAGTAGGCGTTCTGCAACACGGCCACCCAGCCTATACTTTGTTTTCCCGATGTAGAGGAGACCACATTGTGAGCAATGAATGCAGTTGACGAGATTGCGAGAAGTGCAATCGCCCTTGGATACGGAGGAGGGAGGAGGTAAACAGGCAGGTGGTTGCACGGGAAAGTGCTGTGGGGTGAAAGCTGGGAGTGAAGGCAGAGTGGACCAGGGTCGCCCAGAGGGAATGTTCCCTTCGGCAGGCTGACAAAGGAGGGGAGGGGGATATGTATCTGTTGGTGGCATCTCGCTGGAGTTGCTGGAAATTGCAGCTAATAATTTTCTGTATGTGGATGCTGGAGGGATGGTAGGTAAAGAAAGGGGAACTCTATCGCTGTTAAAAGCAGCATTCTCAATAGAACAAAGTAAAATCAGGCAGAGGGTATCATTGGTGACTGCTTCCCAGTTTCACTCCCTGGTCTCCTCCTCAGCTTTAAAGTGAGCCAAGACACTGTGAAGCAGTTCATTGGATCTGAATAGAATGTGTAGTACAGAAACAGGCCATTCAGCCCATCTGGCTTGGCTGCACACTCAGCCTCCTGCTAGCCCTTCTCATTAAGTCAATGTTATCATACGTTTAGTTTGGTTCCTGTCAAAGGCAATCATGTTATTCAGTATAACAACTCGTGGTGGAAAATTCCACCCTCTTGGTAAAGATATTCCTCCTCACTAGATGTATTAGAGACCCTGTTATATTAATGGCCTTCAGTGGGAACCTCGTTTGCGCATCTACCTGGATCGATTCCTTAAGCTGAAAGCCTGATGTCAGGTCACTGCCCGTGTCTCTCTTTCCTGTCCAATCATTCCTGGTATTTGTAACCTGTCAGCTCTGTTACAGTGCAGCCACGCCAATAAAGCGGTCTCACTGATATTCTCGTTGATGAGTTTGTCACGACCAGCAACCTCATCAAGGTCTGTGTAGTTGATAAGGTGAGTGAATGTCTGCACAGTGCTCTGGCAGCTGCACAAATCCATCAGAGGGCCTTATAATAAACTCGCTTTCACTTCTATTATTCTGAGTATTTGTCCTGTTCCTTTGCTGATGACGTCTCCTGCATGATATACTCGAGTCTACCGGTGTCATCTTTTGCACATTTCCCTCCAAAGAGAAGGCTATTTGTCTCTGAGTCCAGTTCAAGCAAATGATTCTGGTCTGTGAGGGTCTCCCGCTGAAGGAGAGCACTGCTTGTTGTTCAGCTCCTTCGAGGAGGTGTCCCCAACAGGAGACATACCTAACCAATATGGTCTCCATGGTGACACTCTGTTCTTAGAATAACTTGAACCCGCCACCCCCACTGGCGAGGTTTCTCACTCGCGTCCCTGCCCGACAAACCAATCTCTGGATTGTCGGGGGTTGAGAGCTACAAACGCCAGTGCAGATGATGGAACGCCCTTCACCCACACCTTCGCCACCCACCCCCTGCCACCTTCTGTACCCTTGCCAGGCTGCAACAGGGACCCAGTCTGTCCCACTTCATTGTTCCCATGGAGAACAGTGAGTACCTCAGGCCCAGTTTGGGTGGGGTGGTGTAGGGGGAGTGGTTTTTCTGAACCCCGTCCCCTTTCACCCCAGTTTTGATAAAGAAACTCTGCCTCAGTCCAGAACGGACAGGTGCAGGAATCCCAGCAAGGAGATGGGATGGAGACTGACACTGCTCCAGCCAATCCCAACCTATTCCCCTCCTCAAATCATCTGGGAATCTGGGAATTGCAGATGAGGTCGGCATTTATTTCCCATGCCTAGCCAGAATTTTGTGCTCGCCCCTAGTTAGCCTCTTTGCGAAAGTGGTGGTGAGCTGCCTCCTCGAACTGCTGTTGTGGGTTGACTCACAGTTAGGTCATTAGGGAGGGAATTCCAGGATTTTGACCCAGTGACAGTGAAGGAACGGCGATATGTTTCCAAGTCAGGATGGTGAGGAGCTCGGACGGGAACTTGAAGCAGGTGGTGTTCCCGTGTACCTGCTGCTCTTGTCCTTCTCGATGGAAGTGGTCTCTTTGGGTTTGGAAGGTGCTGTCTGAGGACCAGGCAGATTAGAGCAGGAAGGAAGCCTTGCTATGATGGTGAGGGGTTTTAGTGAGACCACATCTGGAATATGGTGCACAGTTGTGACCTCCACGTGCAACGAAGGATGTATATGCATTGAAGGCACTCCAGTGAAGGTTCACTAGACTGGGGCCCTGGGAGGAGGGGATTATCCTACCATGAGAGGTAATATTGGACTGAGATTCTCTGATGTTTAGGATGAACATCATTGGGACATTCATATTTCTGCATGAACGTGATCATAGAATTCCCTACAGTGTAACAGTAAGCAATTTGGCCCATCGAGTCCACACTGACCCTCTGAAAAGCATCCTGCCGAGACTCATCCATCTACCTTACCCTATCCCGTAACCCTGCATTTCTCATGGCTAACCCAATAGCCTGCACATCTCTGAACACTATGGGCAATTAAGTATGGCCGATCCACCTCACCTACACGCTTTTGGACTCTGGGAGAAACCAGAGTACTCAGAGGAAACCCACACAGATAGTCACCCAAGGCCAGTATCGAACCCGGGTCCCTGGTGCTGTGAGGCAGCAGTGCTAACCACTGAGCTACTGTGCTCAGGGTCAATGCTGAGAGATTGTCTCCTTTGAGTGCTCGGGTAAGCCAAAACGTGGAGGCACAGTCTCAGGATAGGAGGCTGACTTAGGGGCTCTTGTAGTGTAGTGATAGTGTCCCAATCTCTGAGCCAGGAGGCCAGGGCTCGGGTCCCACCTCCTCCAAAAGCTCGTAAAATCATCTCTGCACAAATTGATTGGAAAATGTCTAAGAGGTTGACTCATTTGGACTGAGATAAGGAGAATTCTCTCTGTTCTAAGGGTTATAAACCTTTGGAGTTCTTTACCGTGCAGAGTTGTGGATGTGCCCTCATCTTTAATCTTAAAGGCTGGGATCGACAAACTTTCAGGGAATTGAGGGATATGTGGAATGGGTAGGAAAGTAGGGTTAAGACCAATGACCAGCCATGATTGTACTGAATAGCAGAGCAGTTTGATGGGCCAAATGGTCTACTGCTATTTCTCATGTTCTTCTGCCATCTTATCCCTAATTGCCCTTGAGGAGTGATGGTAGTGAGCTGCCTTCTTGAACTACTGCTGTTGTTACATCCAAGATGTCGCCACATGGCTTTTACGGAGGGGTTTTGTACGGATTCAGAACTTTTAACCCAGTGACAACGGAATTGTGTCCAAATTGGGATGTCATGTGACTTCCCAATGGAAGGCTAGAATTGGTGCACTTAGCGTTGTAGCACTGATGTTCCCATCCCTCATCCATGGGTTCCCAGGAATCTAAAACACTGGCATTGTCTAATCAGCACCTCTTGTTATGAATTTAAGTCTTCCTCCTGAGCTTTTCTTTGAACTCGGTTGTAAATTTCGCTGAAATCTCATTTCCCGTCAGGAGCCCAGGAATTGGTAAATCTCCCAAGGTTTTGAGATAGGTGTGACTTTGAGGCAAGACTAAGTTTGAGTCAAGGTACAGACGTTAAATGCTACAAATGCCAGAAAACATTGGAAAGCCTCAGCAGGTCAGGCAGCACTTGTGGAGAGAGATGAAAGCTGACTCACTATTTCAGATCAATGGCCTTTCATCAGGCTGAGAAAAATTGGAGATGTGATAGGTTTGAAACAAGTGTGGTGGGGAGCAGGGGCAGAGCTTAAGGGAAAGGGAGTAAATGACCATTATAAAAGGCCAGTGATAAGGTCATGGGCAAGGAAAATTGAACCATAGAATTCCTACAGCATGGAAGCAGGCCATTCAGCCCATCATCAACCCTCCAAAGAGCATCACCAGCCCCACCCCCCCTGTATTCCCTATAGCTAACCCACACATCCTGAGACACGGTGTGGCAATTTAGCGCGGCCAATTCACCTAACCTGCACACCTTTCGACTGTGGGAGGAAACTCTCGCAGACACGGGGAGAATGTGCAAACTCTACACAGACAGTCGCCCGAGGGTGGAATCGAACCCACGGCCCTGGCGTTGTTCTAATCTGTGAGCCATCGTGTGGAATGATAGAGCATTTTATGATGTATTGCCAGACAGTTTGATAACGAAACAGGGAATGAAGCAATCTTAAATGACAGGATTGTAGAAGCCCCACAGTGTGGAAACAGGCCCTTCAGCCCAACAAGTCCACGCTGACCCTCCGAAGAGTAACCCACCCAGACCCATTCCCGTACCCTATTACTCTCCATTTACCCCTGACTAATGCACCTAACCTAAACATCCCTGAACAATATAGGCAATTTAGCACGGTCAGTTCACCTGACCTGCACATCTTTAGACTGTGGGAGGAAACTGGAGCACCCGGAGGACACCCACGCAGACACGGGGAGAATGTGCAAACCCCACACAGATAGTCGCCCAAGGCTGGAATCGAACCCAGTTCCCTAGCGCTGTGAGGCAGTAGTACTCACCACTGAGCCACCGTGCTGCCCAACCACTGAGCCACTGATCTTGAATAACTTCCATCTGAAAGAGACTGAAATAAAACAGGAGAAAACCATCAAAACATGAATGAGCAGAGGCAGGAAATGGAACCGAAAGGGGGCAGAGGTTGCGATGTACAGTCACTGAACTCCATCTGGAATTGAGAAAGATGGAGAATGAGCAGTCAGATTTGGTTCCTGCAGTCTACACTGAGCTTCAATGCAATGGTGCTGCAGGCCCAGGACAGAGAGGTCAGTGTGAGAGGGTGGCGAGAGATTAAAGGTCAGAAAGGTCACAGTCATGCTTCAGGGCTGAATGGAGGTACTCCATAAAGTGCTCATCTCGTCCACCCTGTTGAGCGAGCTGCATTGTGAACAGCAAAGGCACTACCCAGAGTTGGAACAAGTAACTGTCAAATCTTCGCTTCTTGAGGAAGAGGTGTTTGGGGTCTCACACAGTTGCAGCATCCTGCCTGCAACAGGAGTAGTAGACTCGTCAACGTTAAGGGCATTTACATGGTCACTGGATAAACATATGAATGAAAATGGACAGTGTAGGATAGATGGGCTTCAGATTGCTTCCACAGGTCAGCACAACATTGAAGGGCCTGTACTGCGCTGTAATGTTCTATGTTCTACAGTGACATGTGGACAGTGAGATGGGAGGAGCTAAAGGGGCAGGAGTTACCTCAAGTTAAAAAAAGAGTTAATAATGGTAGTTATGTCTTAACTGTGTGTCCGAGCTGGTTTGAGATTTATGTAGTCTGTCCTGATATTCTTGCATCATGCAAGCCCATCAAGATTTAGATTAAACATTTTAACTTTGATCCCTCTTTGATGACATTTTCCACAGACACATTGATAATATAAAACTTCCCAATGAAGGACCTGCAAAACTCTTATCCTTAATTTCCCTCAACAAAAGACCGCTGGAGGAGATGTGAGAATATTACAAAGTGCTGTTTCTGAAGAGAAGTAGTCACATGGGTTTAGCCTCCTGCCCAAGCCAGCCAGCATGAGATACAATATTTAACACCCCTTACAACAAGCCAGAGTCCCTTCTCTTTGAGTTCAGCTGAAACCTTCCATCGATTTGGTGTCCTCAATAAATGAACAATGATGATACAAATGAAGAACTTCAGTTCACCAGCTGTTTAGAAAAGCGAGCCTGTGAGATGGCACACGTTAAACAGAGCAAGAAAAAATCGCATTTACATTGTGTCAGGCGGATCCTAAAGTCTGCAACCAGGCAGGTGGAGCCATTGTGGTAGTGTAGAAAGCCTTAGACCCAATCTGCACGCAGTAAAGGAGATTAACCTAGCGTCATAGTGATGGACAGCAGAGAAACAGACCCTTCGGTCCAACTTGTCCATGCCAACCAGATATCCTAAACTAATCTAGTCCCATTTGCCAGCAGTTGGCCCACATCCCTCTAAGCTAGGCGAACATGAGGACTCTAGATGTCGGAGATTAGAGTCGAGAGTGTGGTGCTGGAAAGGCTTTTCCAGCACCCCACTCTCGACCCACATCCCTCTAAACCCTTCCTATTCATGTACCCATCCAGAAGCCTTTTAAATGTTGTAATTATATCAGCCTCTATCACTTCCTTTGTCAACTCATTCCATACTCGTATCACCCTCTGCATGAAACAATTACCCCTTAGGTCCCTTTTAAATATTTTCCCCCTCACCCTAAACCTATACCCTCTAGTTCTGGACTCCCCCACCCCAGGGAAAAGTCCCTGCCTATTTACCCTATCCAAGCACCTCATAATTTTATAAACCTCTATAAGGTCACCCCTCAGCCTCTGACGCTCCAGGGAAAACAGCCCCAGCCTATTCAACCTCTGCCTATAGCTCAAATCCTCCAAACCTGGCAACATCCTTGTAAATGGTTTTCTGAATCATTTCAAGCTTCACAACATCCTTTCGATAGGAGGGAGACCAGAATTGCACCAGTGGCCTAACCAATGTTGTGTACAGCCGCAACATGACCTCCCAACTCCTGTACTCAATACTCTGACCAATAAAGGAAAGCATACCAAACACCTTCTTCACTATCCTATCTAGCTGCGACTCCACTTTCAAGGAGCTATGAATCTGCACTCCAAGGTGTCTTTGTTCAGCAACACTTCCCAGGACCTTACCATTAAGTGTATAAATCCTGGTGAACTGTTTCATTAACAAATCATAGATATTAGTCAGGGCACCACCTTCAGTTAATGTAGGGAGGTCATGTTGCGACTGTACAGGACCTGATCAGGTGTACCCTAGTGATTGCTGGGCCTGTTGCTGAGATATTTGTATCATCGATAGTCACAGGTGAGGTGCCGGAAGACTGGAGGTTGGCAAACATGGTGCCACTGTTTAAGAAGGGCTGTAAAGACAAGCCAGAGAACTACAGACCGGTGTGCCTGACCTCAGTGCTGGGCAGGTTGTTGTTGGAGGGAATCCTGAGGGACAGGATGTACATGTATTTGGAAAGGCAAGGATTGAATAGGGATAGTCAATGTGGTTTTGCGCATGGGAAATCATGTCTCACAAATTTGATTGGTTTTTTGATGAAGTAACAAAGAAGATTGATGAGGGCAGAGCAGTAGATGTGATCTATATGGACTTCAGTAAGGCGTTCGATAAGGTTCCTCATGGGAGACTGATTAGCAAGGTTATATCTCATGGAATACAGGGAGGATTTGCCATTTGGATACAGAACTGGCTGAAAGGTAGAAGACAGAGGGTGATGGTGGAGGGTTGTTTTTCAGACTGAAAGCCTGTGGCCATTGGAGTGCCACAAGGATCGGTGCTGGGTCCTCTACTTTTTGTCATTTACATAAATGATTTGGATGCGAGCATAAGAGGTACAGTTAGTAAGTTTGCAGATGACACCAAAATTGGAGGTGTAGTGGACAGCGAAGAGAGTTACCTCAGATTACAACAGGATCTGGACTAGATGGGCCAATGCACTGAGAAGTGGCAGATGGAGTTTAATTCAGATGAATGCGAGGTGCTGCATTTTGGGAAAGCAAATC